>NC_140482.1:2050000-2330002 GCF_051167445.1 Perissodus microlepis | reverse complement strand
TTTCCCTAAACCCTGATCGTGTAGCACTTCGATCTGTACAAGGAGAAGCGAATCAGCTTTTGAGTGTAGCTAGGAAGCCACAGATGGATATTTTAGAGGAACACTTCTATAACTCCAAAAGTGTGGGTTAGGCTTTGGCTGGTGGTCTCACCAGCTGGAGTCCTTATCACTGAGTGGTGATTATGACGGCCTGTCACCTGATCCATCCGTCTCTGTCTCAACATGTCAGCTCTAAGAATTCTTCTGACAGAATTTCAGCTTTTCTTTTAAAGACCCGCACGGAGCAGCCGACAGCAGCTTGGTGTCCGTATTTCAGCAGTCCGTAGATACTCACACTGTTCCTGATGTTTGTTATCATTCCTGCTCCAAAGAATCATCCAGCTGATTTTAATGACCAGTATCACATACAACTGTTGTGATGCTTTGGTTTCATGGGTACTGAAACTGCAGATTAAATCCACTACGGTTTGCCTACAGGCAGGGAAGAGGTGCAGCTGATGCTATAAACAGCACGATGCACTTGGCTTTCAAACACTGAACACCTCACAGCTCATGCTTGGCTGTTTTCTATTGATTTCTAGCTCTGCGTGTCATACGATCCAGCCTTTAGTTTGAATTCAGCAGCTATAAGGACTAAGCGTCCATCCTGAGTTAAGTGGCATCATGTTTTTTAAACAAACAGAACAGAACTTGATGGATTAAAGCCAATAAAACTTAGAACTGCCAATGTCTAAACAAGCAGCTACGGGATGGCTGCAGCTCAGGTGGAAGAGCAGGTCAGCTACTCACTGGAAGGTTGGTGGTTCGATCCCAGGCATGCCAAATATCCTTGGGTAAGATACTAACCCCATGTTGCTCTCTGATGCATCCATCGAAGTGTGAATGTGTATAAATGTTAGATACTGAGCACTTAACAACCTAGAAAACGTGCTTGTGTGAATGAATTAGTTGTATAAAGCGCTTTGAGTGCTCAGAGTAGAAAAGCGCTATATAAGAATCATTCCAGTTCATACATGAAGGATGTGCCTTTAACAAGAAAGAGGATATAACCATTTCCCATTTTGAAATATCCTTTCTGTTCAGTCTGTATGTGTCCCCTAACATACATGACCTGTGGGTAGCACATTTTGTCTAATCCTGCTCAGTAGCCAGAGGCTCAAGTATCTGTAAGCTTGATAAACTGTGTGAGAACTGCAGATGAAGGAGGAAAAACACAAGAATGATTTTCACTCCTGGCTAAAGATTGCTGGGAGCGAATAATCCATAAGTGTTTTTTTATGTACATAAACACATAAAATGTTGTGTTGTAGTTATCATATCTTTCTCTGATTTCACTGATGTTGCTCTTCATGTATCTGTCATCAATTACACACTGACGAACACACTGGGAAGTGAAAAGCGGCCTATCAGACTGAAGTTCTCTTTCTATGCTGAAGGAAATAGTTTATGTGCCTTTTATCAACTGAAATTAAGCCTAGTTAACATCAGTTTGCTCATGTGTAAGGACACATGCATTTATTAAAACTTTGTGGACACGTGATACAAACAAGCTGACATCGGAGCCAAACACTTGACAAGCATGCATTCAAATATTTTATCTGCATTAGCCAGGAAGTAGATGGTTTTCATTCCATGGATATAAACGCCGTGGGCTGATCTGACAGGTCTGTGCTGTTGGGACACGCTGTGATGACTCTGACAACAATAAATGCTGTCATGGGTCAGCTGCATTATACTGGAATGGGATGTTTTTGCAGAGAGCAATAACTCATCACAATTTTGTTACCATTCCTCCTCATTTCTGTCATGATTACTTTGCTACATTCAACAAGGAAAGAACTAGTTAGCATTAGCTATCAGTCTGCACGCCCTCATACAGAAAGTAGGTCAATCAATGTCTCTGATCAGTACTGTCCCCCACAATGGACAGAAGATCACTTAAAACTAAACTCTATCATCTGACTGAAAGTAAGAAAAGTATGACTAATCAAGCCAATCAGCAGTGGATCAGGCCCCATGAGGTCTGTTCAACACTGTCGCTCTGTGACAACACCAACAATAAGACATGGAGCTGACAGTCAGTAGGAAGATGGTGCAGATCTATACTCGTGACTCATCAGCGTCTCACATCACGCTGAATACTTAGTGTAACTCTAATTCTGGGAACTCACGTGTTATTACAATACAGCTGTATGCAAGGTGTGCATAGGTGTAGTGAAGTGTGGCTACATGCAAAATGAAAATATCTCAGTCTTGTATAAAGAGCTTAACAGTTTTATTGCAGATCAAACCTCTAACTGTGCAATCAGTTACCTGCTCCAGTGCAATATGTCCCAGCATATAATTTGTTAAAACAAACAAGCTTCACAATGAAATGCTTTTCCTTAAATATGTAGTTATGGTGACCGTGTTGGCTTAAAGAGAATCAAAGTTGTGACATTTGACTGGTCCAGTGTCCTGGGTGTGACCTTTAAATGGGATGGGTCCACAGTCCACTCTGCATGCAGCAGCAGTTTTCAATTCAATGTTATTTATACAGCGACAAATCAGAAAAACAGCCTTCTCAAGGTGCTTTATATTGTAAGGTAGACCCTACAATAATACATACAGAGAAAACCCCAACAATCATATGACCCCCTATGAGCAGCACTTTGGTGACAGTGGGAAGGAAAAACTCCCTTTTAACAGGAAGA
Source organism: Perissodus microlepis (assembly GCF_051167445.1). Taxonomy (NCBI): domain Eukaryota; kingdom Metazoa; phylum Chordata; class Actinopteri; order Cichliformes; family Cichlidae; genus Perissodus; species Perissodus microlepis. Next base: position 2,327,309 of record NC_140482.1, on the reverse strand, counting down.
AACCTCCAGCAGAACCAGGCTCAGGGAGGGGCGGGGCCATCTGCTGTGATTGGTTAGGGAGAGAGAAGGAAGACAGGATAAAGACATGCTACTTCCAAACACCCACAGCTTCCTTCCACAGACCAAATACATGCTCCAGTTCACAACAGCTGCCACTCACAGAGCTTCACACTGTAAGATAAATAGCCTACAATATTAGACACTCAGTTTAATGGCAATAATAACAACTAGTGACAACATTCACTGTTGTCGAAATGGTAAATGGCCTGTATTTGTATAGCGCTTTACACTACATTCAGTCATCCACACATTCACACACACATTCACACACACATTCACACACACACTCACACACTGGTGGTCGAAGTCTTCAGACCAGTGCAGAATTTTCAAATCTGTAAACAGAACCAGGATCAGCTGGCTCTGCCTTCACTGCTGCAGCAAAGCGGCATTTACAGAGTGCTTCTCTAATCTTACATAGACAGTCTTCATTTTCATATAGCACCGTATTCTATACACCTAATGTATTTGTTCTGTGGAAAGAAGCTGGAGTACCCAGAGGAAAGCTATGCTTGAGGAGAGTTAAACCAGGAACCTTCTTCCTGTGAGGGCACAGTGCTAACCACTGCACCATGTTGTCCTAATTGAAAACCCATGTTGCTGCACACGTATTACTGTAACTGAAACATACATTGACACATAAGTGAAACATTTGCTTATAATAGTATAAGCAGAAGAGTCAGGACTGAGCATGTCCCAGTGATCGATTACTCTGGACTGTGTGTGTTTATGAACAAACGGAACAAATGAACTGTGAACACAACACTTTTCCACTGTGTTATCAGTTGTCAGTGTCCCTCTGACTCCGTAAATATCATCTATAGAGAAGAAATGAGATGAACGGGCTGTATAGAGTTATGGTTACGATTCAGAACCTGAGCCCTTCTTTACATAGAAACACAGAAAATGGGTCAGCTGTGGGTGTTTGGAAGTTAAAAGGATTTCTCTGAATTGTGTGTCATGCTGCTGAGTGGCTTTTTATTTGTCATGGAAATACGGAGTGGGCGAAGGACAAGAGAGAACAGTGAAATAGAAAGGAGAAGAGCAGGTGTGTGTGTGTATCTATATATATAATATATCAATATGTGTGTGTATACACAAGCATTGTGAATGCTGCCTGGATGCTAATTCACACGTCCTCCGCTTGTTGCATGCAGACCAGTTCTTGTAAAAAGTATCACAAAATGAAATTTAGAATTCATTGCAAAATGTTTGCACAGAACAATCCTGGTCTAGTGTGGCGTGGACTCTAAATGATCAGCTGTTCATTGTCAGAGTTCAGGGTTGGGCAAAAGCTGCGAATATGTCCGCTTTTCACAGTAATTCTTCTCCACATTTAATTCTGCGCTCACTCACGAATTCTGACTGTCTCACTTTGTTTGAGGCAGACACCAAGGTGCACGTGTTGTGTAAGAGGCAGTGGACATGTGATAAGTGAGGTATTAATATTTGCTTATTAGCCTAAAAATGTGAACGGCATTTCTGATCAGATGCCTTAAAGCTGTGTTCGTTTTCACATCGATCGAGCGGTGAGATTATGGTGTGGACGTGATCCTAACCAACCACCACGTGAGAGCGAAACGGCCCGTAGTGACGTGCGGTCTGTCGTCTCAATGTGGGAAGGTGCAAAGCTCTGTACAAGCTAGCAACACACCGTGAAATGAACGTTAACTCCCCGCGTCCAGAACCAGAACACGGCACCTTCTTCCTCTATTTACCTTTGTGGCTCCCGCCCCAGATACTTCTGGCCAATGAGCGGACTGAATATTCTCACGTGGTTTGTAGACACGCCTTTTTGTTTGCTTGAAATTTTGTCTGTGAAAAGAAACGAAAACCACGGAAAACGCTACAAGTTTACAAAATCAAGAACGGATTCAGACCACAGTAAACCCACTACCGGCGTGAAAACGCCCCGACGAGACAGTGAAATCTGAAAAATTGAGATTTTTCCCTCCCGCGTATTAAACCTGTCAATGAGCTGATGTTAGAAAGTGTAAACCTATAAAACGGATGCAGCAGATAAGAAGCAGGAGTCACAGCCTCTTCGGTGATGGTGTAGCTTGTATTAGTGTTGCAACCTCCGAGCACTGCTGAAACCACAGTAACGACTGTCTGGTAATCCCGGGTTAAAGAAACTAATCTAAAACAAATATAGCAGAAAGTAAAATCCTGTCATGGACCGAGTGGCTGTCCGTTACACAGCACCCTCATGTGGGCATTTACAGCAGGGCAGAGACAACGGCTGATCAGTGTCGCTAAAGTCTGTGCGTGAATGTGTTTCAGTGAGGCTGAAGTATAGAGCCAACGCAAATGTTCAAGGTAGACTCACAGCAGGCTGCGTGCGCAAACTGATCAACCTGGTTTATAGTAATGACCTGCAGAGAGAGCGAAGTGTATGGGCTCAAAATGTGGTCATAAATATTTTGTACTTGTAAATCAGGATTTGTATGTGTAAAAAAAATTTGTGTGTGCGTAAAAAAGATTTGTATGTGTAAAAAAGATTTGTATGTGTAAAAAAGATTTGTGTGTGGACTTAGCCAAAAAAAAACCCCTGCAAGTTACAAGTACGAATTTTGACCCTATTTTTCTTCCTTTCATCTGATTGGTCAATGTCACGTCAATCACAAATGTAACAATCCAATCAGAGAACAGATGGGTTTGGCTGTCGGAGGGGCACTTTTTTGAACTGCAGGTCCTTGAAGGGTAATACAGTTTGAAGCTGGAGGATCTCTATATAAATATCCGATAGCAGCTAGGTCCGCTAACTTTCAGCAGCTGTTGAAAGGATAAAGTTGTGCTATATCAGTGGTTAGAAATACCATTATTACTTTAGGATTAGTTTAACACAAAGTCAGGGCTGACCCGGGACCATTGCTGTGAGTCACAGTGCGCAGCATAAAAGTCCTTTCACATGGGACGCAGGATGTGCTGCTAATGCTAACTGCTAACTAAAAGCAAAGGATCCAGAATTTGTTGCGCTGGCTGCTGGGCTCTGTGGGTTTTTGCAGCAGCTCTACCTGTACTAGATGCACCTGCTCCTTGTCTTTTCTATCTCTGACTTTATGTCCTCTACAAGAGTTTCTGTTTTTTTTGCTAGTTCTTCAAATGTTCAATAAAAACATCTATGCTAATTCATAACGAAGAAAGCTTTGTAATGAAGACTGTCATTTCCAAAACACTGCCCACCCCCACCCCGCGGTCCGCAGCGCTGTTGAAAAGGCTGTGGAAGTCCCTATATTAAACACGTCGACCTGTGACATAAAAATCACCAAACTCGGACGACCACAGACTGTTTTCCTTTGTGGTGATGAAGGAAAACGCTGGGTTGGCATGTAAAAGGGCATTTATTCCCTTCAAAGACCTGCAGTTCAAAAAAAGCTCCCCTCCGACAGCCAAACCCATCTGTTCTCTGATTGGATTGTTACATTTGTGATTGACGTGACATTGACCAATCAGATGAAAGGAAGAAAAATAGGGTCAAAATTCGTACTTGTAACTTGCAGGGTTTTTTTTGGCTAAGTCCACACACAAATCTTTTTTACACATACAAATCTTTTTTACGCACACACAAATCTTTTTTACACATACAAATCTTTTTTACGCACACACAAATCTTTTTTACACATACAAATCTTTTTTACACACACACAAATCTTTTTTACACATACAAATCTTTTTTACGCACACACAAATCTTTTTTACACATACAAATCTTTTTTACACACACACAAATTTTTTTTACACATACAAATTTTTTTTACACACGCACAAATCTTTTTTACACATACAAATCTTTTTTACGCACACACAAATCTTTTTTACACATACAAATCTTTTTTACACATACAAATCTTTTTTACGCACACACAAATCTTTTTTACGCACACACAAATCTTTTTTACGCACACACAAATCTTTTTTACACATACAAATCTTTTTTACACATACAAACCTTTTTTTACACACACACAAATCTTTTTTACACATACAAATCTTTTTTACACATACAAATCTTTTTTACACACACACAAATTTTTTTTACACATACAAATTTTTTTTACACACGCACAAATCTTTTTTACACATACAAATCTTTTTTACGCACACACAAATCTTTTTTACACATACAAATCTTTTTTACGCACACACAAATTTTTTTTACACATACACATCTTTTTTACACACACACAAATTTTTTTTACACATACAAAACCGATTTACAAGTACAAAATATTGAGCCCATAGGAAGTGCGATGGAGCTGCAGTGCAGCAGAGAACAACTCAACAGTCAATTTGAAAAATCTCTCACCAACAAACTTTTTACACTTTCTTTCTTTCTTTCTTTTTTTCTTGTGTGTGTATAAAATGTATGTATAGTGAACAGCAGCATTAATTCATTTAAAGACATTCAGTCAGGCACGTGACAAGGCAACTCACGCCGAGGCCCTGATTGTTTTCATTATCCACTTCCTGGGTTTAGCCGGCCGAGTAGTACTACACAGGATCAGTGTGTGTTTACCAAACTGCGCGTGCAGCAGTTTGCTACAGTAGTTATAGTGTTTGCGCACGCGCGTCAGTATCCACGTTACATGAAGTGTCATTAAACTCAACACGAATCCAAAAGGAGGAGGCGAAGAAGACTGAGTGTAAACTTTGAAGAAGAAGAAGAGGAGAGGAAGAAGTGTGGAGGGTGAGATGCAGAGTGAGTGGCTGTGAGCTGCTGCTGCTTACTGCAGGCGTACATGTGGACGGCTGGGAAGGATTAACTCTCCCTCAAGACGCACTAATCCGTCTGTAGACTCACACACACACCTTGTCTCTCTTGTGAACGACCTTTGGCTTGTGGATTATTGACTTTGTAGCTTCTGCTGGGTAGCCATGTTTGAAGTCCTTGACCAGCTCGTAAGTGTTGATTATTATTCAGGCTAACAGTAGTTGAACTGCACTTTAAGGCTTTACTAGAGTTGTGTTCGTTACATCACAATTCTTTAGACACTTTAGTAACAGGTAACTTTTGTCATTACTGCTAGAACTCTTTTAGTGTATGGGTCACTGTAACTGAGGCACAATACATTTAGTTGAGCTGTGCTTAGAGTAGTGTTCTTAAGTAACTGCAGGAGAACCATGTAGTGTCTTGTGTAAGGACACACTTCAGTTACTGACATGTTGTGATTGCTCGTGTGGTCCTTTAATGATATCTCTGTGGACACAATGTACACTCACTCTCTGTCTCGTGATTTCAGGTCATATCTCACATCTGTATAAGTTGAGTGAAGCTGGTGTCATTGAGAGGTAGAGTGTAAAGGACTTGCAGGCAGGAGGAATAATTAAAGTGGTCCTGTGGGAGTTCCTTTGTAACACAGGAGCTGGACTGAAGTCATAAGTGGACTCGTCTTTAACGTCATGCTTTTCAAAGACTACCCAGAAATCCAGGAGCGTTGCAGGTCGTTCTAACACAATGTGAGATCACAGGACCTGAACAGACTCTCTCATGGATTCGGAACCGGGAGCAGGTACAGATCTGGAGCACGAGACTGACCCGGAGGCCTGCAGTGGTGAGCTTGAAGAAACCAGTGTGGACACAAACGCAGAAGGGGAAGGAACGTGGTTACAAAATGTTAAAGTAGATGATGGAGACTGCAACTCTGCATCCTCATCCAGTTCCTCTTTGCCTTCTTCCTTTGCCCCCGGCCCATCCTTGTTGCCTCTTTTCTGTGTGGAGGAAGAGGAGATCCACAGTGGCTGCTCCAAGTCCTTCACTGGATTCAAGCTGTTCACCAGGAGGTAAGGCTGAAAGAGCGACAACAAGACCTTAAGAGAGAGTTGCACTTTGTTGGTGTAACATCTGTTAATGACCAGTAGGTGGAGCTATTGCCTTCTGTGCTTCATATAAGAGACCTTGGCGAGGCCAGATATGCCTGAAACATGCTCAGAGGCAACACACACACAGGCTGTAAGTCTCTGCACTGTTATTTCCTGCTCACGCTGGCACTCACAGCAGGATTGTTTGTGTGCAAATGTGCATCTGTGTCTGTGTGTATAACCTTGCCAGTGGTTTACTAGTGATCCTGTGGACTGGGAACACAATTCCCACGGCAACGGGGGCTGTAGTTGTCAGGTCAACAGAAATAAAGATGACAGCTGTGCTTCCAGCTTAGTTAGAAAGTGTCAGTGTTAGTGAGTCACTGACCGTGGTGTGCAACTAGTGGGTGATTTGGGTTGCTGTGTGTGTGAATAGACTAAATAATCTACATGTTAAATGATGACACTGATTATGAAGATGAACCTGGCATCAACGTGTAGACATTACGTTGTAGCTTGTTTTGAGCAGCCACCTGTGCTACATGGTGACGAGTACCTGAAGGACCACGAGGGCCCGAAATATTCCCACTTTAAAGGTAAAACCACAGCAAGCTTTATCCAATGTGCTGGAGTTATTGTGGAAAAACAAACCAAAAAAGCAGGGCTCAGGTTGGAACCTTTTCACGTCTAGCTGGTGTTAAATAGTCTGACCCGTCGGGACACCAGTCCCCTCCCAAACGTCCAGTTTACAGCCTGTAGTTAAAAGAAGGCAGGATGCTGCACAGCGATAAACGTGGCCCCGTCCACCTTTGTTGCTGTCATCACATTCATAATGACCTCACTGTCACGTGGTTGGTTTTAAGTTAAATATTGAACATGTTTTCTGTAGTGAATCAAATCAAAGTTTAGGACTTTCTGATTTTTGTTTGTATTTAACACGGCATCCCGGCTGGAATCGGGGATGTATTTTTAGGTCTGATGGTTATCTGAACTGCTCACTGTTCAGTGCTCTTGATTGTTCCCTCCTGCGCTGGTGTAAAGATGTCCTTTGCAGCTCTAAGTCATAGACTTTGTGTTTGAGTGGGTGCTTTGTGTTTCGTCTGTCCTCACTTTACACCTACTCTGAATAGCTCGGTGTGCCTTTGAAAGACTGTGGTGTCATAATCACTCGCTGTGTGTTACTTCAATTTCCTCTTTCTCACAGAGGCTGGTTGTATGTATGTGTCTGTGTGTCTGCGTGCGTGTGTGTGTCAGTGTGTGAGCATTTATCAAACAGCTCTGCACTCGGCTTGTCAAGGAAATACAGTAGTTATTTTAGTCCTCTCTCAGGCTCTCCGTGTCTCGGGGCCACGCCCACTCTCTCTTCCTCTTAGCACACGCCCCTAACCCCCCTATGTGCACACACACACACACACACACACACTTCCCTCCCCTCTGTTCCTAATAGCCGTCACCGTACACCAGGGTTTAGTCTAAGCTCGACAAATAAGAGGCGTGGACTCACGGATGGATAGTTTTCTGCTTTCTTTGACAGGTTGGCTTTTAATTTCTCCTTTTGATTTTTAAATATTTGTTAGGTTAAAAAGTTTGCTACATGCTAACTTAAGATGAAGTCAGTGTTGAGTTGACTGAGCATTATTTCCACACAGTCTTAACAATAATAATAATGTCTCAGCTGGAGGGTTTGATAGTGAAAGAAAGTGTTGAACATGAGGCTGAATCCACTCACACTGAGTCTGTGTTCTTGCAGGCTGATGCAGTGCTGTGTTCTTCCTTGTTCTTGTTACTTCAAACAGAGAGCAGAACAGTAATGATGAGTCTAGCAGGAATACAGGGGCACTTGTAAGATGAGCTGACATCTTTGCACAGCTGTAGGTTTTGCTCATATAAAGGGTGTAGACTCCAGTGTAGCAGGAGGCCACAGTCGCTGTCCTGTAACAAGTGTGTGTGTGTGTGTGTGTGTGGAAGATCTGTGACATTTTCTCGGAGTTGAAGAATTTGCAGGAACATCCAGTGCTGCGGTGCATGTATGACAGTAGGAGGCTACACACAGTGGACGACAGGCAGCGTAGCTCTGACAGGAACTCCATTGTTTACAGGATTTTGTACTTTAGAACAGTCAGAAACTCTGAAAAGTTTTCTCCTTTTTGGATGTCTGTTTCAAGTAATTTTGGTCCGTATTCGATTAATATTAATCTGTCCACAGTGGAGTGACGAGTTTATTGCAGACTGTGCAGCACTCTGTGTTTTAGCTTCTTCAGCTTCAGTGCCTCCATCTCAGTATCACACAGCTAGAACATCTGTCCAGAGGCAAGCAGCACATAGACTTTCTGTGCCCCACAGAGTCCAAGCGACGAAGGGGCGTAACTGTCCGAGTGTTGTGGGGGAAGTGCAATCGGAACCAAAAGAAGATTTTATTCAGCAATTGAAAATAAAACGACAAACTTGTCACTCGTCAAGTGGATCAAAGCCACCTTCCTTGACACATAAATATCCTGTCAGCTGTGTGCAGCTGCACCAGCTCCACACAGAGTGGGTGGTACCCAGGTCAGGGGCAGGAGCAGCTCTGCGCGTCTCCTCACACCCTGAAACTGAAGTGTGTGAGTGCTGTTCTACATGTAATGTGCATTTCTGAGCCAAAGGCCAGCATGCTGTGGAAATTAGCTGCTCCCTTTGGATTGTGACTCTTGTATCGTCATTGCAATGAAAGCATCAGTCATGTCAGATGGAACCAGAAGAGAGACTAGAACTGAAAGGTTGATGTAGTGTCTGTAGTTTGCCTTCAGATGACACTGTGACACGTCCTCTTACTGCCCTGCTGTTGAAATGCTTGTGATTAGAGGTATGTTAGCACCATTACTTACGCACGTCTACTTGTGTGTTTGTTAGTGTGATTTTAGTGACTTTGCCTCGCTGTGGTTTAGATTAGAAGCGTGTCTCTGTTTTGCCTGACAATGGTGCAGAGTGGTAATAAGAGCAGGGCGCAGCTACCAGAGAGAGTGACAATGTCAGAAAAGGAGGTTTGACAGACAGAGAGAGAGTCAGTGTATCAGCTCTGTGGACTGTTGTTCCTGTATTATTAGACATCCCTCGAAGCCAACATCATCAGTCCAACATAAACATCTCAGCCTGACTGTTTTGCTGCTCTGGATCCTGAATGTCTTCCCAGTGCACTGTGAAGGTTTCCTGTGGTTGGTTTAGTCCCGCCCCCCCCACCAGGCTTTGGGTGCATGTGAGGGTGGGGCCAGAGAGGCAGAGGTTATTTGCATTCATTTGAGAAAATAAGGAAACATCTTTGCTAGCTGTCTCTCTTTGTTGTTGTTGCCATTATTATTATTATTGCTATTATTAATTTTGACTCTGTTTCCAGGAAATGTTTTCCCAGTAACTCGGTGTGTAGGTGTTGTTTTGCACCACTGCAGATCAAAACTTTGGGATCAATAAAGACGAACCTGTCTGTGCTTCTGTGGGAAAAGTCTGATCTGTGCATCAGAACATGAGGGGGGCTGGCGACTGGTCTGAGGCCAGACTTTAAAAATGAACTGTAAGGAGGCCTTTACATGCACTTTACATATAACCACTTAATCAACCACGTCACATTCCAGTCAGTGTTTCATCAGTGCCGGACTGTGCGCTGCTGTTCAGCTGTGTAATACACGGTGAGCGTTGCAGTGACGGCAGGATGTGGCACTGTTCTTGCTGGATGCAGCTGGATGGCTGAAGAACTTTGTGAGCTGCCTTGCAGTCAGTATCTGTGGTTGTATATGGATGTGAGGCAGATCCACATGTGTTCCACCTGTTTCACCTGGAACTACACATCTGTAGTTCCAGGTGAAACAAAGGAAGCACTTCCTGCTGCACATGTACATTGATGCAGTTTTATAAACGGATTGTTTTTGCAAGCATCATATTAAGAACACGAGCTATAGTTAAATTACAGTTCTTGTAGTCTTGTGTTTGACCGTCTCTTTAAATCAGAAATTGCTCTTCAGTGATGGAAAAACGCAGATCGTGGTGCAAAGCAAACAAGCCTGAAGCGGCAGAAATGACTGGAAGTCCTACCTGTGGTTCATCTGATGGCTCAGGTGGCGTGCAGAGCGTGACGGCGTTCTGAAGTTACCTTTACTTTGTCGCAGGCATAAGTGCACTCATTGCACTTTGTTTTTTCTTCACATAAAGTCTGGAAGGCATTTATTAAGGTCAATGTTACATATTGTAAAATTCAGCCATTGGTCTGACAAACGTTAGTCTCAGTTATTGCTGCATTTCTGTTTGTTTGTAACAAATGTTACAAACAAACAACATTTTGAGAACGTTCTTGTTACTTTTGGTGAGACATTACAGTAAGTTATTGTTTCCCGTCACTGCACGCCTTCAAAGATGAAACCAGTTTAAACAGTAACACATGACAGAGTCCTATTGGTGTATTAATCACCAGGATGTTGATTCAGACGCTGCCTGCAGTGGAGGTAGAAGAAACAGGCTGAGGTAAATCTACCATCATAGCTCACTGGGGCAGCAGGCGACCATATGCTTTACAGTATGGCTGAGAGCGGCCGGCCCAGGTTCGAATCCGACCTGCGGCCCTCCCCGTCAGTCTTCACTGTTTCTATCAAATAAAGCCAGAAAAGACCCCAAAAATCTGCCATCAGTATGTAAAATAATCTGATTGCTATGTGTGACAGCTGCAAAGCCCCTCTAATAATGAAGTGTTGGTGTATAGAGGTGATTGCCACATAGCTCTGAGGCGTTGTTTCACTCCAATAGAGGAAAACCACATTTATCTAGAGCACTCTTTGTGTGCTTGCATTGCAGACCACTGCTTTTCATGCAAATATTTAAGCCAACAGATCAGAGCTCTGCAACGTCTCACACCCTTTGGCACACTTACGGACTAAAAATCTTTATTTTTTGGTGAAGTGTAAAAATAGTTTCCTAAAGTAGCTGCTCATTGTAAAGATGCTTTCAATGCAGACCTGTTCTTAGTGGCCTCTTCCCTTGTACCTCAGGCATTTATACCACCAGACCATGCCACAGACTGACAGCGCTGCACACATCATTTATTGCACTGCTTAGTGAGAGCGGTACATCTTGAAATGTCAAGGCTAGCTTACCAAGATGGGATGGTGGAGCCTTATTAATGTCTCATTGTGGGTTCCACCAGCCAATAAGAAGTATTTTTAGCTGCATGCACTTAGCCAGTCAAACGATGACGTGCTGTATCAAATTCTTGGACGGAGACCACGTTTGTTTCCTGTTTGCAATGACTGTTATCGTCCCATGATGATAATCATGTGAATACTTGGTCGGTTATTGAGAATCGTCTAAATCAACCCCAGCCACACTTTAAAGCAGACTTTTTGTTCTTGTGATTAATTTCACAACATTTTTCTGACACACATGGGTAATTTCATCCCACCGTGTCAGTGAGAGATGGTGAAAGAATTTGAAATGACTGTTGTTAATGGAAATGAGTGCAGAGCTCGTCCACAGTGGATGCCTCGGAGCACCACAATGTCAACATTGTATGTATGTTGAATGACACTCGAGGGAGAAGACTTAACATCCAGCTGAGCACTCTGTGACCTGCTACAGGATAACTGTCACTGAGCTGTGTCATTTAACTTGAAGAAGTAAAGTGTTGGAAAACATTTAGAGAACATGACTATTGTGTCATCTCTCTGCATCGCAGAGTCCCTCACTTGACCAGTGAAAGTTACTGGGAGTGTGCATTGGTCTGAACATCTGTATGTAAGCAGTCAAAAACCCTGCTGGTGTTCACAAGTTTGTACAGGACCACCAATACTAAAGCTGCACATACTAGTAAATTATCCCAACATGCAAAGTTGTGTTGCAGGGCATCACTTGAGCCCAGCTCCGAGCAGCAATGTGTTGACGCATGCGGCAGTGTGGCTGCGCGTACTCACGCCCAACTTCAAAGTTATTTGAGCGTTTTCCAAAGAGTCAAACTGTCTATTTTAGTGTGTTTTACATTAAAGATGGTGGACTGTGGTTGACCCCTGATGCATCCATCAGTCTGCTTTTTCCACAGCCCTGCTGATTATTCATTCAGCACAGTTAAAGTTTGGCAAGCACGCCGCGAGAGTTTTACCAGAAACACGACAATTCGATTTTTCTTCTAAGTATCAAAAGAGCCTTAAGGTTTGAAATAAAGCAGAAAAATGGTAATGGTGCTAATAACTGAAGGAACATGCACTGCAGTGAGACCGCACCTGTGACGCACAACTGTTCCAGCTGTGTGGTGTGGTTGCACGGTGTTCTGCTAAGCACCCAGTTAGTGCTGGGAACTGCAACTGCTCTGTGGGAAGCTTGGCTTTGTAGAGCGACAGCAACTGGTTTGGCTGCTTGAAAAATGCACGTTTACATTTTTAAAGATTATATAACAAAAAGTATTTGTTGACAGCTCGACTGCGGTGATGTCTGATGGGTTATTACTGAGTACTTTCATCCCATCTCTGCCTCACTTTGGCCCATTGTGGGATTAGAGCCGGAGAAAGAAGCCGTTATGTAACAGAAAACACATCGCGGAGGAAAATATTAGAACTCGATTAGAAGGAACTGTAGACGTATCCAGTCTGTTACTGTAATATAACTTGTATGTGATTCTTTTGAGCTTATCCCAGTTAAAAAACAACTGTTGTGTTGGAAACTAAGAAGTTGTAGATCAATCATCCGAGTCACATCAGGCTGCAGTAAGTCACTCTGGTTCTGATTGTGGTTACGTAACCGTAAGGATCAAAATGTGCCCACATTCAAGATTCAGAATAGAAGGAAATGTATGTCAGTGTGATGATCTCTGAACGTGATGAGTGGCAGAGCCGTTTGCTGCTGAATGTCAAGCTAATTACTGTAAGCGAACAGGGGAGGTTTCGGTGGGCTAATGAGTCTGTGATGGGACTTCCTGTGATACCCGAGGTTTCAGCTTCACGGTTCTAAACGCCTTTTTCTCGCTTTACTGTCCTCATCCGATGCGCTGCGTGATCTTCAGTTTGCTCTTATACGTTCAGTTAGTCACACCACATGTCAAATGTTCTGCCCCACTGTTATCATCTCATCTGTCGCATTGAGGTTTGTTTGTGGTGGTGTGTGCCTCGCTCTGTTTCTTGTAAATTCAGTGTTAGAAAAACGGAACTAGAACAAAAACGGTTCAAAACTGTCTTAAGTTCCATCCATCCAGTCATCTTGGCTGACTTTCATTTATAAAAAATGTTTTCTGTTATTTATTAAGACGAGAAACACAAACAAATATCTTTGTACAGTGATGGTAAATTAAAGCACAGCTTTAAGGTTTCATAGATCCGTAGTTTGCTGGTCTGGAGCATTCGGGTGTTGCTAACATGATGCCGAGGAGGAAAGACATCAGCAGTGATCTTTGATTATTATGTCCTGATATGTAATTTCATGTAATGAATTTTTTCTGGGGTTTAACTGGTTTGCCAGCTGCTGAAGCTGGAGCTTATTGCTGAGTATAATGTTCAGTGTGAGCATTAATAAACTGCTGATGGGCGAACAAAGAACAAAGCCACGGATGGTAAAATGAGTTGGTCGTTCACACCTAGTGCTTAACCGTGTTGTTCAGACGTGTGACTTAATGTGTGACTTGTACAAACTGTCTATATGCTGAGTCTCATAATCTCCTGATTAAATATCTACACTCATTTCCTGTTTGCTACCCACCAAGCCAAAGCTACGAAGCATGCTTCCTCACTTCACTTTTTCTAAGGATGAAGAGCCGTTTAAACAATCTGCCTGTTCACACCGCAGGAAGCTCCACGTAGAATAGATTTCTCTAGTTAAAAAGGAAAGAAAAAGCTGTGTTTGGTCACAGCTTCGTCTACTGATGACTTCTTTGGTCTTTTCTGGTCTTTTCTGGTCTTGCTGACTCTTGAGGATCGTATTGTTTAGACAGCGTCGACAGCCGCAGGGCCCAAATTCATATTTCAAAGACCACAGAAGATGAAGTTTATACAAATACTGAATAGCTGGCCTATGTGCCACACATCCACAGGAATCTAATTTTAACCACTCGCACACTTCAGTCAGCGGTTGGAGGTCAAATTGATGCAACATTTTTCAGTTGCTAAGTATGTGGCTATGGTCAGATTTCAGAGCTGAGCTTTGGTTTCATGCTTTGTCTCTGAGGGACGGCATAAATTGATTCTTCTCAAACTCAGCAAAATGTGGTTCCTCAAATATGTCAGGTCTTGCAGGGACGCATTCATATTCTCTACACCATGAAACACCTACAGGATGTACTTATCTCTATTTTAGAAACTACAAACGAATCAGGAACTGAAATTTATTTTAGCACTGTTATATTTACATTTGACTTCTTCTGAAGAACCACAAAGATTAGATTGACTGATCGAATGTTACGTTTATTTAGTAACTCTAACTCTAATTTGAGTGATTCTTCTGACTGGAAAGTGAAGCTGAGTGTTTTATTAAGATACGTGACACTACAGTCCACCCTGCTGTGCTGCGTCACACTACGGTCCCTGTGCTCACACATGAGCCTTTTCATTGGAAGCAGCTTCACAGCTGCAGTGAACAGTGTAGCTGCTAGTAAAGCAACTTATCAGTTAAACGTTTCAATTCAGTTTCACTTTATATTGTAAAGATCCTACAATAATGATGTGACCCTGTATGAGCTTTAGTTTATATTTATGATACAGTAGATCTTAGTAGGTCTGTGTGTGTGTGTGTGTGTGTACCTGTTTAGATGTCTTTGTGGGGACCAAAATCCCGGTCCTCACAAGTTTGAGACTCAAAATGTGGTTTTAGTGTCACGGTTATGGTTAGGCATTCATTTTTTTAAGGTTAGGGTGAGCGGCTAGGGAAAGCATTATGTCAATGAGATGTTCCCACGAGGATATGAATACACACCCGTGTGTGTGTGTGTGTGTGTGTGTGTGTGTGTGTGGGGGGGGGGTGTCAGATGTTTTGGTGCAGAGGTCATAATTTGATTGACTTTGAAGAAAGCAGCACTGCATCATGAAACAGCAAGTTAGATCATCACACCTGAGAACAGCTGATTCATTCTGATTTGTTTGGAGATTCTTTTAGTCGTTAACCTCAGTAAACTCCTTGGTGGGAAAATTTTTCTCTGTTGATGAGAAATGACAGATTTCTGTAACTGCCTATTTGCCTCTGCAGCATTTCCAAAGGAGGGCTGGAGAGTCAGAGATGTCCAGCAGTAGCTAGACCAGCTTCGAGTGGAGGAAACCAATCTTCGGTCGCATGGATATCTGATATCTGACTGTTAACCCGCAGTCAATGAAGACAAGGAAAGGCCACTGTGTGTTCTTTACCCAACCGTATCTCATCAGATGCATCTTGAGTAGCAGTGTACTATATCGCTCTCCAAGACGAGATGGATTTGTTTTTCCAGCGACACTTTGGTCGACGTCAAAAAAGACAAAAGCATTTTGCTGCAGTGCGTCACAAATGTCCCTCTGTTCAGGCCAGTAAAGCCAGGAGGCGCTCTAGCGTCGGTCTGCCCTCTGTAGCATTAGTACAGTCCAGACGCTCCTCTGTCGGTTTGCCTCTGGTTAGCACTGACCAGCGCAGACGCCCAAGTGTTGGCCTGCTAGTGGCTAGTGGACAGAAGCGACAGTCTATCATCGAGCTTGGGCTAACAAATGCAAGTGAAGGACCAGGAAGAGGAACTGCGACAGCAGAGGGGGCCACCACGAGAGGAAGACATCGTCCCTGCTGCTCAGTCTCCTGTGCACGTCGTTCGAAAGTGAAATCTATCGAACCTCATTTACTGGGATCCTCTATGTTACTGGCAAGCGTAGTGCAGATGGGCACAGGACTGAAAAAGGAAGAAGAGGATGAAGAGGACATGGATGTCTCCCCGTGCTCCTGTTCTGAGTCAGGTGAAGAAGAAGAAAGCGATAATGAAGCTGATGAAGAAAGCTTCACCCTGGCAGCTCACAGGCACCTAACGCAGGCTGTGGTCACGGAGAACATCAAAGCCCGGCCCTTGCTCTGGCCTCCTCGCTGTCTGAGACGAAATTCCTCACACTTGCTTCCGGCAGACTCCGTGTTTCAGGACAACGAAGCAGGGTTTGGCGTCTTCGGCCGATATAATCCATTAGAGTCGAGTCACAGTACAGCGAAGTTGACGAACGCAATGTCGACTTCCGTGACCAGTCCCAGCCTTGGCCAGCCGGCTCCAGCAGGCCTGAGCTTTGATGTTGGGGCAGCTGCAGCAGATGCTACCTCATGTGGCTCCATGCTCCATAAAGGCTGTTCCTCACCACTAGATGGACCCCAGCAAAGCATTTATTACAATCCTTACCAGGATACATGGGACAACTTCCTCTCGTATGTCTCTCTCTCTCTCTCTCACACACACACACACACACACACACACACACACACACACACACACACACACACACACACACACACACACACACACACACCTGACAGAACTGATGTTTTATGTTTTGCAGACATACATTTTTTTTCCTCAGATGTTAAAAAATTACAGTGACATGTAACTAAATAATAACTAAGCAGCAGTGTATTATTGTGCTGGTTCAGTTTAATTCTATAGTCAGACTAATTTACTGGCAGCATACAGTGGTTTGCAAAAGTATTCGGCCCCCTTGAACTTTCCCACATTTTGTCACATTACAGCCACAAACATGAATCAATTTTATTGGAATTCCAGGTGAAAGACCAACACAAAGTGGTGCACACGTGAGAAGTGGAACGAAAATCAGACATGATTCCAAACATTTTTTACAAATAAATAACTGCAAAGTGGGGTGTGCGTAATTATTCAGCCCCCTGAGTCAATACTTTGTAGAACCAGCTTTTGCTGCAGTTCCAGCTGCCAGTCTTTTAGGGTCTGTCTCTACCAGCTTTGCACATCTACAGACTGAAATCTTTGCCCATTCTTCTTTGAAACAGCTCCAGCTCAGTCAGATTAAATGGACAGCGTTTGTGAACAGCAGTTTTCAGATCTTGCCACAGATTCTCGATTGGATTTAGATCTGGACTTTGACTGGGCCGTTCTAACACATGGATGTGTTTTGTTTTAAACCATCCCATTGTTGCCCTGGCTTTATGTTTAGGGTCGTCGTCCTGCTGGAAGGTGAACCTCCGCCCCAGTCTCAAGTCTTTTGCAGACTCCAAGAGGTTTTCTTCCAAGACTGCCCTGTATTTGACTCCATCCATCTTCCCATCAACTCTGACCAGCTTCCCTGTCCCTGCTGAAGAGAAGCCCCCCCAGAGCATGATGCTGCCACCACCATATCTGACAGTGGGGATGGTGTGTTCAGAGTGATGAGCAGTGTTAGTTTTCCACACATAGCGTTTTGCATTTTGGTCTCATCTGACCAGAGCAGCTTCTTCCACATGTTTGCTGTGTCCCCCACATGGCTTGTGGCAAACTGCAAACGGGACTTCTTATGGTTTTCTGTTAACAATGGCTTTCTTCTTGCCACTCTTCCATAAAGGCCAACTTTGTGCAGTGCACCACTAATAGTTGTCCTATGGACAGATTCCCCCACCTGAGCTGTAGATCTCTGCAGCTCGTGCAGAGTCACCGTGGGCCTCTTGGCTGCATTTCTGATCAGCGCTCTCCTTGTTCGGCCTGTGAGTTTAGGTGGACGGCCTTGTCTTGGTAGGTTTACAGTTGTGCCATACTCCTTCCATTTCTGAATGATGGCTTGAACAGTGCTCCGTGGGATGTTCAAGGCTTGGGAAATCTTTTTGTAGCCTAAGCCTGCTTTAAATTTCTCAGTAACTTTATCCCTGACCTGTCTGGTGTGTTCTTTGGACTTCATGGTGTTGTTGCTCCCAATATTCTCTTAGACAACCTCTGAGGCCGTCACAGAGCAGCTGTATTTGTACTGACATTAGATTACACACAGGTGCACTCTGTTTAGTCATTAGCACTCATCAGGCAACATCTATGTGCAACTGACTGCACTCAGACCAAAGGGGCTGAATAATTACGCACATCCCACTTTGCAGTTATTTATTTGTAAAAAATGTTTGGAATCATGTATGATTTTTTGTTCCACTTCTCACGTGTGCACCACTTTGTGTTGGTCTTTCACCTGGAATTCCAATAAAACTGATTCATGTTTGTGGCTGTAATGTGACAAAATGTGGGAAAGTTCAAGGGGGCCGGATACTTTTCAAAGCCACTGTAGATCATTTTTCTGCTTAATGCGAGACACAGTGTTTCTTTGAAGATAGCTGAGCAGACCAATCGGCTTAAAGACACCTCGTAATGTAACAGAGAGAGCTATGACCTTTAGCTCTACACTAATGAATATTTGAATGTCAGTGATCACATGACACTGGCGTTACCGTTGCAGGATCTGAGGGCTGATCTATGCTGCTGTGTTTTTCACTGGCAACTCAAATCAAACTTTGAGCTACTTGGTGAGATGAAGACTGGAGGTTAGAGCAGCTGACTAGCAAAGCGCGAGTAGCTGGTTCGAGACCCTGAACAATGCTGGCGTTTCCTTTCTGAGATACCCGACAGAAATAAGAATGAGAAACCACTTGACTTCACTATTGTTACAAATACCTGCTTCAGTCTTCTTGTGGCAGCTGTGAGAACAACGTCTGCACAGTTATCACACACACAGGCTAATTCTCTCAAACCCTCACAGTAAAGTTTGTGTTCCCTGAAACAAAGTGCAGCTTCTTCACTAAACGTCTCGCCTTCTGCTTCGCGTACAAATATAATCTAAGAAAAAGAGCTTTCTTTCAGGCTGCCGTGCTTCATAAAGCACTAAATAAAACTGAGCTGCATATTGAATATTAAAGAAGTCTGTGGAAATGTTGAAATGACACCATAACATAGAGCTGTGGGAATGTTTATATCACACACAGCAGCGTGTTCAAAGCCCTGCAGTCAAAAAAGATGCAAATTAGGGAAAATGTCTGATGGTTTTAGCAGAAGTAACGTCCATTTCTACCAACCGACCCTTCATGATGATCCGTCACTACATATCAAACGTGGTCAAACACTTGGGAAGTCACAGCAGTATGTTTGTGTGTGTCTGTGGCACGTTCAGAATGTGTGCAGTGAGCTGCAGGCAGAAATGCTAAGTATTGTCGTGGAGGGCACCCTGTTTGGATGGGTGTTGGTGATGAATGATGCTTTAATACAACCTCTTTTTAATAGCCTGTGATAAATGTCTAAAACAGTGCACCGTATTTTAATACTCATGTTTACAGCTGTCAGAAAAATGACAAATGCTACACAATTTTGTGGCAAAACATAGATGTGAGTGTGATATGAAGTAAGGAAGGGTTAAGGTAACAGGCGGCGCACCATCATGCCTGTTAGGGGGGGCGGGATTTTTTGAAATCCCTGCTAGTTATTTTGCTCTGTGGCTGCTTTTGACATTTTTCTGATGATTATGAGCAACGCCTGTTTTCTACTAAGCTGCCTGTTATCTCAGTGTTCATCGTGATTAACAGGCAGTCAGCAGTGTGGAGGAGCTGCCTCTGAGAAGCCTGGCTGGGCAGCTGAAGCTTCTGCTACGTGTAGTTGTTGGTTAGACTTCAGTTATGCTCTGATGTGTGGTGCTGTACATCTGCCCAAACTGGGACGCTTACATGACTTCTTGTTACCAGTAACACATAACATGCAGTCACCAGCACAGCCGTAACTGCCCACACATGCTGTACGTGCGCTGTGTTACACCCACGCACCACTGTGTCAGCCAGAATCACAGCAGTTTGAAATGTGCAGAGCAGCTTCTGACTCCCACGTAGCTCGTGGTTTATGCAAATAAATAATAAACATTTCTTTTCCAAATGTGAATGACTTTGAATAGTCAATGTCTTCATATTTATTGAAAATGAAAAGGGAAAAATGTGCAAATAAGAAAGACCCAAACTCCCCACGCTGCTGTGCAACCTTCATCGACCTTCTTTGCTTCTTTGTGTTAGTGTGTCTGGTGTTTTCCACAAACAGATTGGTACCCTGAAACAAACACAATTAATGGTAAAAGGTATCAAAAACATGACTGAATCGTGAGCAGGGCTGTCTGAAGATATGTTGGGCTCCCGTCTGTACATGACATCATTTATGACGATTTGAAAACGCGTCCCGTCAGAGACTTTGCATCGAAGACTCCACAGACTGTGAATGGGGAGTCTGAAGACTCTGTGTTGCTTTGAGGCCATTTGGCAGAAATCTGTAATTCCCACAATAATAACAGTCACATTTCCTGAATCCTAACAAAAATACCTACGTTCCGATGTATGATATGTGTAGGGTAGGGTGAAAATTGAGCGAGGAAGACGAATTTGGTCAGACGTGAAGAACAGATACAGAAAACTAGAGTGGTGCGCTCTAGCTGAGCTGCATAGCAACCATAGCGACGCATGTATTTTCTGAAAAATCTTCACGGTGTCACTGAAAACTTGAACAGGGATTTTACGAAAACGGTAAGAGACACGAAACAGCTGAATTATTTGGTAGTAGCCCAATAATTTGAGTGCATTTTAAAGTTGGAGTGGTGTTTGTACGTGAAAGTGTGAGGAAGGAGTTGAGCTAGAAAAGAAGCAAGTTTGAGTGCAATTTGGGATGTTTTCCATTCATTTCAATAGGAGAAAAAACTCATAAAAAGCTTAATATTTTAAAATGTGTAAAAGTAATAAATACCAACAGATATAGCCATCAAGCAGAAATAGCAGAATATTTTAAAATTGAACCATGAAAGTAGCACAGAAACTGTGGAAGTGGTTTAACAGCAGAAAACAGGAGTGACTTGAAGATTAGGAACTCAATAGTTGTCCAGATGTATTCTATTACAGCGGTCCCCAACCTTTTTTGCGCCACGGACCGGTTTATGCCCGACATTATTTTCACGGACCGGCCTTTAAGGTGTCGCGGATAAATACAACAAAATAAAACTAGTACCGGTACCGAAAAAAAGAAGATTTATTCATAACACACGTGAAAAGACCCAGGGAAACCGAGTAAACGATAAAAACAATAACAAAATAACGCCGAAAACCGATAAAAACCCTGAAAACTATACATTTCACACCTGAGCCTCAACTCTCGCGGCCCGGTACCAAACGACTCACGGACCGGTACCGGTCCGAGGCCCGGGGGTTGGGGACCGCTGTTCTAAGACACTTCTTCAGCTGAGAGTCAGAGAGGAGAAACGCACAGTTTTACTTGCAGCAAGAGCAGCCACAGAGCGCTCGCACGGAGTGAGGGCTCAGGGACTCGCACTCTGCCCTGGTCTTTATACATCAGTACGTGTTTGTTCCTTACATTGGAATGTGGATGTTCATATGTGTGTGTGTGTGTGTGTGTGTGTGCGTGTGTGGGGTCAGAGTGTGACCCCATAAAGACTCCCCTAAACGTGCTGGTCTGGAAGTCCAGCATTTCATCTAAACAAAAGGCACGTAGCCTAAAACTGACATAGTTACGTTTATCCTACCACAAAACAATAAGAGAAGCTACGACCTCTCCCATGCTCCCAGGGTGTGAATGCCAGAGCACTCTGGAATGCACACACAGTCTTGTAGTGAACAACAGCCTAAGTCATCAAAAGGTCAACATGCAGTATTCTACCACATGCAAACTTATATCACTAAAAGCTTATACTGACTACTAAGTACAATTTTCCATTGACAATAGTGTAAATGCCTCAGCATTCACACGACTGCTTGCACGCGTGCGTGCGTGCATAGACCTCCACATATGTTCCTGTCACCTTTTGTTACATTGACGACTTTGCTTTTTCTCTGTTTTCTCGGACGCTGACAGTTTTCCTGGTCTTTGTGTTTCCAGAAAAGCCATAGCCAAGTCCGGTCTGCACCATCTTCCCTGTCAGCCCAGCACATCCTCTCTGACCAGGACCGACCCAGAAGCAAACATCTCCAGCACTGTGGACTGGACTGTGAGTGTGACGGAGACGTACAGGGTCGGCTCTTTATGCCATGTCAGACTGCTCAGCAGAACTGCTGGATTATCAGGAGAGGGAAAGCTACGGCTTTCATATGCTTAGGAATCAGGAAAGCATTACAGTGGGTCTTCAGTCCATCTTGTGTCTGCCAATGAGAAGCATACTAGACTGAATCATACTGTATGAAATATTAACATTTGGGTATGGGTTTTTTTTTCCTGCTAGCTGATCGTGGTTCACTCACAGTATTTTTCACAGTGATTTGAAATGTCTTCTGTCAAACACTGTGCACATTTCATCAGTGAGCTGATATTTCAGATCTTTCATTGACGGTCCGTAGGTACCGCAGCTCTTCTTTCGGCTTCTGTCCTTTTCTTATCTCGTCTTTGTCTCTCTCCATATTTGTCTCTGTAGGAGGTAGCTGTGTATGGAGATCATATCTGGTTTGAAACAAACGTGTCTGGAGACTACTGCTATGTGGGAGAACAGCACTGTATTGCCAGATTACTGGTTAGTATCTGCCTGTGTGTATCCAGCCCGGCCCGGGTTCTGTGCAGCCGCCTGCACTCACACTGCTCGTTGTTCTGTTTGGGGTAGAGTGTGATTTATACATGGCTCCAGGTTTTTCTTTACTGTGTTACACTGAATGTTTATACAGTCGCATGCTTCCACGTGCACCTGCTCAATGTCTGCTGCTTTCTACAAGTTCTTGCATTAACATCAACAACTAAGCAACCGACTTATGGAGAACACGCATAATAATCTGGAGGAGATCAGTGTGAAAGTGCAGCATCTTCTTGCACAGTGTGTACTGGCTGCTCAGCAAACATACTGTTAAGTTTTCTTTGCAACAGCTTTAAACAAATGACAAGTTACTGGAAGCAGCAAGAAGCAGAATTTAGACTGGTCAACCCTTCCAGCTTCTGTGGATGCAGTGAAACAGCTATGAGCACCACCAGTTAGCAGGAGTGCATCACACTCCCAGTCCCAATTAGGGATGGGTATCGTTTAGGTTTTATCCGATACCGGTGCCAAATCGGTACTTTTGAAACGGTGCCGGTGCTTAAAGAATAGAGAACACAAACTTTGTTCAAAAACCTCTCATGTTTTTATTTTTAGCGGTCTCTTTTTTTCTGCAAAATGATAAGCACCGTCCAGCCCCACGCACGGGGCGATCCGTGCTAACTCGCTAAGGGAGATTTACCACACCCACAGTAGATGTGCTCGGTGTGAGGTCTGGCAGCAAGCTATCAAATACGGTGCATTTCTCGGCTTTTAAAACAACGCTACGCCAGGTGTTTCATCAGATTCGAGGTGTTACCTCCTTTGCACACTATCACAGTATCAGCTTAAAGCACTTGTTGCAGGCTGCTGAGTTTGCATCTTTTGTTGTGAAGTACAGCCAGACTTTGACCGCTTCGCCTTGGGCGTTTTTAATCTGTAATCTGCTCTAAAAGAACGTACGTACCTGGGCCCGCCTACTACCCTTGGAAAGGGCTCGAACACGTGCATCAAAGTTCTGAGATGGAGATGTGAAGGACATTTGCATTAGTGACAACAAGATCTTCCTTCAGACTAGAACAACCTAGCACACCTAGCCTATCCAAGCATGCCAGCTTTTGTCTCCAGGAGAAACCGTCCACATTGTCCGCTTGGCTTTTCCCCAATCCGTCTC
Source organism: Perissodus microlepis (assembly GCF_051167445.1). Classification (NCBI taxonomy): domain Eukaryota; kingdom Metazoa; phylum Chordata; class Actinopteri; order Cichliformes; family Cichlidae; genus Perissodus; species Perissodus microlepis. Next base: position 2,303,840 of record NC_140482.1, on the reverse strand, counting down.
GTTCTGCTCTGGATCAGTGGAGTTCTTGTGTTTCTCTGCATGTTCAGTCTTGTAATGGTAGTTTAAACACAGCAGCCTGCTCTCCACAAACTAAGCACACAGCTTCACCTCTGACACTACCACATAAACACTTAAGTGCAGCTCTTATTAAAAACTTTACATTCTGCATCAGTCTCTTTTTAATGTGAGCCGTTAGCGTTCAGGGATAGCAAACTAATATCTCCCACAGGCTGTTCCACCACATTTACAGTACATATGTAAACTCATGTACTCATTCATGTTTGGTGGCTGGAAAATCCTGCATGACGTATACTTGTTTCTGTCTGTATCCTAATTCCCGTCGACCTCACTCAGGCCGGTCAGGGACAATCAAATAGCCAAAATCTCACAGGCCTCATTTTAGTTGGAAGGGCTCAGCCGGCATGGGGTGAATATAAAAATGTTCACTAATCAGATGCAAATGACCTTTGACCTTTTCAGTTGGTGATGCGAGAGCATTTTCACTACTGTGTTTTTAAAAAATCAGTGCAGTGCTGCTTTTGTAAACATCTGTAAATATGTGAAAAGTCCAAAGGTTTGTAAAAAGATGCAGCCGAGTCAGTTCCACAGGCTGTGGGGAAGAGCTGTGCTGGTTACAGGCTGCCTTCAGTGTCCGATCACAAGGAAATAACAGGGTTCTGTTGAAAATAGCCGTTCTGTGTTTGATAAGCATGAACTCGTCCCAGTTTCTCCTGTATTCTGTCTTATCATTCAGTGACATAGCGACAAGTAAATCAATAGATAATATAGTTCTTCTAATGTGTGTATATGAGTGAGACCTGCCCACCTCCTGAGCCACTGGACTGAAAAAAAAAAGTTATGTTGGCCTGAACCCCTGAGTGCTTTGATTCATCTGGGATAGTAAACACGGATCGCTGTGTTTCTATCATAATAATAACATACACACTGAAGCTGCTCTCCTCCAGCACCGTGTCAGCTCATATCACTGTCAGACACATGCTGGCTGTATCACACGCACAAAGCCGTCATATTTTTAGATACTGTCAAGTCATATCATTGCTATGTTGTGTATCTGTGGTGGTTTCACTCACGTGGTGCAGGACTGTCTCCCAGTGGTCATAGATGGAATTAAGGCTTCATAGTGACTGCTGTTCTTTGAGGCTCATAAAGCAAATGAACGACTATAACACAAGAACCATGTTTGTTTTTCTCCTGTTCATGTGATTTAATTGTTAATCAATATTTCTATTCAGAGCTGATCACCTTTTCCCTTTTTTCTTTCTAGCAAAAGTCTGTCAGTCGAAGGAAGTGTGCTGCCTGTAAGATCGTTGCTCACACCGTCTGCATAGAACAACTGGAGAAGGTATAACTCTGCCTGTGAGGATACATGAAGACAGAGGTGTATATTAGTCCTTATGACTACCAGTAAGGTTAGTCTCTGTCCCAGAGACTCTGTGCCTTTATTATCACAGAGAAGTGTGAAGCAAACTGAACGCTCTCTAGAGCAGGGGTGTCCAGCGCCAGTCCTGCAGCTTTTAGATGCATCCCTACTCCAACACAGCTGAATCCGATGGTTGGATTCCCTCTTCAGCAGCCATCACGTTTGGCCTGATAACAAGCCATTCATTTGATTCAGGTGTGTCGGAACAAGGATGCATCTAAAAGCTGCAGGAGCATAGCTCTCCAGGACTGGAGTTGGACACACCCGGAAATCTAACATGGATCCAGTGTTGATTGCAGCTGGTAATGATTCTGTATGTCAGTGCAGTCGAATTCATCATTCGTCATTTGTGAGCAGAGGACAACAGGCTGTGTTTGACTGAGCGTCCTGTCTGATCTGCAGTTTCCCGGCTCTAAAGCTATTCTTATGGATGCCACCCTACCCGTCAGTGACCCCAGCTTTAGAGTGAGATACACAGAACTCGTCCTTGTCTTCTTTCTCTGTCCTCTCTCCTCCTCTCTGATCCTCGGTCTGATGGGACTGCACAGGTTGATCGTGGGTGCTGTCTGAACCTTACATCAGTCTATTATAATGAATCACTGCACAGCAGCATGGGATGAGGGGCGGTTTGGCATATGCCACTCAAAAATAATTATTGTTGATGGAGATGTCATTTCCACTGGGAACAAGTGTAGGTATTTAGACACTGAGTGAATCAATGTGGAAGCTAATCCAGGGCAGACACGTCCTCTGAAAATTCTTCTTCCGTCAGGGTCCTTTTTTCCAAATCCTTCAAATTTGGTCCTCTCGTTTTTCTTGTGGTGTGGTAATCTGATACTCTTGACGGTTTGGGTGCTTTGATCTGAAAACACAAGGAGGTCATTGATCTGAAGCTGCTTTCTGACAGTGTTCTGGTGTAGGAAACTATCAAAAAGGGCCACGATTGGTTGCAGAGACAATGCCAGGATGGAGGAAGCGCTACACAGTGCTAACTAAAGATGTGTGTCGTCACACCTGTGTGACGTAATTCAGGGCTATTGAACTGATGCTTGGGGGGGGCCCTCTGCTTGTTCCTTTCTGTCAGCGAGTCCTGTTGAGGAAGTCATGACCCTTAACTGTAAGACACATGACACCTAATCGCCCTGGTCCCACAGGCGTGTCAGTGCTGTGAACATTATGTGCTGCTTACCCAGGAAGTGTGCCGTTAGACCCCGGTAACCCTCTTCTTCTTCTCTGCTCCAGATTAATTTCAGGTGTAAACCATCATTCAGAGAATCAGGATCCAGAAATATTCGAGAGGTGAGTTCTGGTTTCTTTCTTTCTCTGAGTTTTTTGGGGGTTCAAACTTGCTGCTGCAGCTGGATCATCGTACAGTCACAGCTATAAACACTCATGTTCGTTGAATTCTGAGTGTTGTAAATTTCTGCTGTGTTTTTTGTGTGTGCTCAGCCCATTGTGGTTCGCCATCACTGGGTGCATCGGAGACGACAAGAAGGCAAATGCAGACAGTGTGGGAAGGTGTGGAAATGATTGTCTTACTGACGAGCAGTAGCGCTGTTGTCCTAAACATCTGCTTTGCATCTTTAACTGAACAGAAGTGGAAACAAGTTTCTCCTTCTTTGCTTTCAGGGCTTCCAGCAGAAGTTTGCGTTCCACAGTAAAGAGATTGTTGCCATCAGCTGCTCGTGGTGCAAACAGGCTGTGGGTATCAAACTGATGCCGTTCATGTCTCCAGAGCTCAATAAATGCACATATTATAACCATGCATTTCTTCCATTAGTACCACAACAAGGTTTCTTGCTTCATGCTGCAGCAAATTGAGGAAGCTTGTCCAATGGGTGCTCATGCTGCCCTCATAGTTCCACCCACATGGATAATTCGGGTCAAACGCCATCAGGTAACGCTGATCTTAGTGCTTTCTGCTAAGGTGTTGGCGTGATTATGGCTTTTCGGATGTTCATCCTGCTTCAATTATGAGGTCATTTTGTTGTCTGCTGTCATTCAGGCAGCCATCAGTCAGATCAGTGGTTTCATGTTACTGCAGGTACTTTAAGTGGTGTGTGGATAGAATAAAAGGAACTGTTTAGGGGAGTAGTGATGGCAGTACATCCTGATGAAATGATGTGAAATCAGCTGCTTTTTCTCTATCTCACAGTCATCGATGAAGTCCAGCAAAAAGAAAAAGAGAACATCGTTCAAGAGGAAAAGCAGCAAAAAAGAGGTTAGTCTTGTGCTACAGGGTGGGCTAAGTCATACTGCAGAGAAAGCTTGAACTCTGACATCTTAAGCAAACAGCGAAGCCTGTCTAGTGTTTGTGAGTCTTTGTCATCTTAAATCAACACATGAACACTTTATATATTTTATTTTTGGAAAAAGAACCTTTGAACAGCACGTTTCCGATGATATCATCCAAACATGGAGGGCAAGCTCAGCCCCGGTTCACATGCTAACATCTTTGTACAGTCCATGCATCAACGTTAGTGCCTTACCTACATTTATACACGTTGTAAAGATGCTATATGACTCCATTAAGGGTGGTGGTGAGCACTGTTGCCTCACAGCAAGAAGGTCCTGAGTTCAGTTCCACCACCTGGCCAGGTTTGCGTGTTCTCCCCGTGTTTGTGTGGGTTCCTCCGTCCACTCTCCATGCCGTTAGTGGGGTCAGGTTAATTGGTCATTCTAAATTGCCCACTGGTGTGAATGTGAGTGTGAGCTGTTGTTTGTCTCTACGTGTTAGCTCTGCGACAGACTGGCGACCTGTCCAGGGTGTACCCTGGCCCTCCCCCTAAGACAGCTGATATAGGGTGGAGCCTATCCCAGCTGGGACAGACACAGCCAGCGTCTGTGAAGGTTCTCCGTCATCCAGGCCATCGTAGTCTGAGGAGCTTGGAAAGAAAAGCGTCTGGACGTTCGAGTTTCTTGAAGACGTTTCTTAGAACTGAAGAAACTTCTCAGTTCTAAGAGACAGTTGGTGGAGAGTCCCAGATTTAAGCCCTATGAGTGTCCCCAAGAGGGTCATGGACCCCCTATTGATCCTCTACCTAATCACGTGAGACAAGGTGTGAAAACGGGTGTAGGTCACAATCAGCCAGGTGGGCCCATTGTGAAACCTGGCCCCACCCTATCATGTGATCTCCTGAGGTCAAGTGGCCCAGGATGTGAAGGATCTCAAAGCTGTATCATAGATGGCAGATAGTTGGTGTGTTAAGCCCCGCCCTCTGTTCAAAGATGGTCGTTCCGTCACAGCGGACATAGATGCTTCTTTCACTCCTCTTTCAAACTACGATGACCTGGAGACTGAGAACCTTCACAGCCACAGCTGGGAGAGGCTCCAGCCCCCCCGCGACCCTGAAAATGATAAGAGGACGAATGGATGGATATTTTTACGAATAGCTATAGATGATTGTAATTGATTGTAATACCACAGTCAGTCTGTTTTCTAACTCTAGTTCTGTTTTCTTCTATTTTTATTTTAGTTTTTCGTTTTAGTAAAATGTTGATGTGAGTGTGCGGAAGATGCACTCACTTTATTAAATTCTCATAAAAGTCAAAGCAGGGCTTCTTGCATGTTCACTTCATGTGTAACAGGACGTTTATGAGGAACAGTCTGAGCTGTTCTACAGTCACACATTAAATATTCATTCATTTCATTTCATTTATTTGTTCATTTTCAGGCACAACAAATACCTATATTGAAGATAAAATGCACAAAACAAAAAACAAAAATTGCCTGAAAAAGGAGTGGGACGAAGAAAACTTATTAAATCCCACCCCTATACTCACTCATCAACAAAAAAAACAATAAACTTCCCGCAGCTACGCCCATCATTGCATACAGACCCATCAACAGCCCCGGGCACATGCAAGCATCTAAACGGCAGCTCGCAAACAACAATTAGAGCCTTCATAACTGAATACAGAATATATAAATTATAAATTGCATTACCACAGGTAACAGGCAGTAATAATTACAAGTAACAAACACACATACATATACATACATACATACATACATATATCTACACACACATGTACATATATGTACATACATACGCACACTCTTCTTTTTTTTTTCCTCTCTTGGAATCCATACCAGCAATGGTAAGAGAACAGACATTACAGAGCACACTAAAACATCATTGAGTATACTGTGACCAGACCAACTGTTTGTAGAGGAATTTAAATCTATGAATATTTTTGCATTGTTTCAATTGTAAACTCAGACTGTTCCAGATTTTCACACCACATACAGACACACAAAAACCTTTACGGGTTGTTCGAGTTCTGGGTAATTTGAATTCTCCAAGCCTCTCACATTATAAACCTTTTCTCGAATTTCAAATCTAGTTTGTAAATTTGCCGGTAAAAGTTTAGTAAAAGCTTTATACAAAATTATGGATGTATTGTAATTAACCAGATCCTGGAATTTAAGTAACTTTGCCTGAAGAAAGAGTTTGTGAGTATGATCTAGATAACCAGCCTTGTGAATAATACGCAGTGCTCGTTTCTGTACTGTGACTAATGGATTAGTTGTATTTTTATATGTGTTTCCCCACACTTCCACACAATATGTAAGATATGGAAGAACCAGGGTACAGTACAGAGTACGAAGTGCATCTTTATCAAGGAATTGTTTCACTTTGTTCAAAACTGCGAGGCTTCTGGAAATTTTGGTTTTTATGTGTCTGACTTGGGGTTTCCATGAAATTTTATTATCAATTACAACTCCCAAAAATTTGTTTTCACTCACATTATCAATTGGTACACCTTCAATGATAATTGGTAATTCTATATTATATTTTAAATTGCCAAAAAACATTGCTTTAGTTTTATTTATATTTAATGATAATTTATTTATGTCCATCCATTTTTTTATTAATTTTAGCTCCCTGTTTACGGTCATTACAAGATCAGTATAATCATCGCTACTGAAAAATATGTTGGTGTCATCTGCGAACAGTATGAGTTTAAGTACTTGAGAAACATCAAAAATATCATTTATGTATACATTGAAAAGTTTTGGTCCCAACACTGACCCTTGGGGAACACCACATGTAATACCAAGTTTCTCTGAATGGTAATGCCCTATGCTAACATATTGTTCCCGACCCGTTAGGTAACTTTTTAACCAGTTACCAGCTTTCTCTCGAATACCATATCTTTCCAATTTATCCAATAAAATTGAGTGATTGATTGTGTCGAAGGCCTTTTTGAGATCAACAAAAATACCAACTGCATATTTATTTTTATCCAGTGTATCAGTAATTTCTTCTACTGCCTCAATTATCGCCATTGAAGTGGTTCTTTGTGTTCTGAAACCATACTGACCAACATTTATTATTTGATGTTTTTCAAGGAATTTTTCTAATCTTGAATTAAAAAGTTTTTCTAGAATTTTTGAGAATTGAGGCAGTAGAGAAATAGGCCTATAATTGGTAAAACTGTGTTTATCATTACTTTTGTATAGTGGTATGACTTTCGCAATTTTCATTTTTTTTGGAAAACAACTGGACTGAAATGATAAATTACAGATATATGTTAAGGGACTAGCAATATTCAGAATAACCTGTTTAACTACAGACATATTTATGTCATGATAATCCATTGAAGACTTACTTTTACATTTTAATGTGATATTTATTACTTCTTGCTCATTTGTAGCTGAGAGGAACAGTGAAGAGGGATTTGATTTCCGATATTGTTTCCGTGATGATGACTGGTTAATATTCTGTGTATGATATAAAGCCTGTTTTTTTTAGGACATGACTTGCTTTTAGTTTGGCACAGGAAACCTTCAGATGTCTTCTAATGAGAAGCTAAAACATCTTTTAGTTTTCGGTCCTTAATTCTATTTTTTAAATACTGCAGTGAACAACAGCTGCTGTGCTTTTGACCATCTGAGCAGATCCTGTTTTTTCTCTGACAGGACGGGCGGCAGTGGAAGCCATTTATAATCCGACCCATCCCATCACCACTTATGAAACCCCTGCTTGTGTTTGTCAATCCCAAGAGTGGAGGAAACCAGGTACTCAGATATGAAAACAGATACACACCAGTGCAGGCATACAGTCAGTGGCCTCGTAGTAGTCCTCTTTTCGTCCAAAATGATTTAGATCTGGTGTTTTTAGCAACAGAAAGTTTTACATTTTAAATAAAAAGCAGTAAACCACAGGACAGAAACTGGAAAAATAACTAAAATATAAACTAAAACAAAGTCAATTCTAAACAAAAGTAAAATAATAACTTGGTGTAGTTAACTAACTCATTACCAAAGAGAGAACATTAGTGATCAATCATGTCACTGTTGATGTTTGAGGCCACAATGAAACAAACATGAACATATCTGTGGACTCACAGGAACAAAAACTGTGACGAAGTGTGTCTGACTGACTGCTTCTCTGTTGGTCAGGGCACTAAGATTTTGCAGTCCTTCATGTGGTATCTGAACCCCAGACAGGTGTTTGACTTGAGCCAAGGAGGACCAAAGGAGGGGTTAGTGTCTCACACACATGCATATATACATGCACAAGTACGTGCACATGTACGTGCACATGTACGTGCACATGTACGTGCACATGTACATACACATGCACATGTACGTGCACATGTACGTGCACATGTACGTGCACATATACATGCACATGTACGTGCACATGCACATGTACAGTTGTGTGAAATAATGTTTTCCACCTTCCTGATTTCCTATTTGTTGTTCAAGGTTAGTCACCCTTAATGTTTCAGATCATCAAACAAAGTTAAATATTAGATAAACAGAAGATAACATGAGTAAACACTAAATACAGTTACTAAATGAAGGTGTTTATTATTGTTTATTATTAAAGGGAAAAAATTCCACCCCACCCTCGTTTAACATAAATTAACTGCGGTATATGTGGTTTACTGTGGTGAAGCTTAAATTTCTCTAGCCACACCCAGGCCTGATTACTGCCACCACCTGTTCTTAGTCAAGAAGTCACCTAACTATGACCAGCCTGACAAAGGGAAGTAGACCAAGACCAGAATGAGAGCCGTTATTCACAGAGGGCAAAGACAAGGAACGGCGGTGAACCTTCCCAGAAATGGCCAGCTGGCCAAAATTACCCCAAGAGCACAGTAACGATTTATCTAAGAGAGCAACATCCAAAGAACTGCAGGCCTCACTTTGACTCCACCATAAGACAGACGCAGGGCACAACTGGCCTGCAAGAGTTCTGAGATGAAACCCACTGCTGAGCAAAAAGGAACATAAAGGCTCGTCTCAGTTTTGCCAAAAAAAAAAACATCTTGATGACCCCCAGTTTGAAAAGTGTTCTGTGGACTGAAGAGACAGAAGTTTAATTTTTTCGGTGTGCCCCATCACATCTGGCGTAAAACTAGCACAGCATTTCAGAAAAAGGAACATCATACCAACAGTAAAATTGGCTGGTGGTGGTTGTGTGATGGTCTGGGGCAGGACCTGGGAGACTGGCTGCAGTAAATGGAAGCATCAGTTCTACTGAAGCTTTCTGAAGGAGAATGTCCGGCCATCTGTTTGTGACCTCGAAGACGCTTCTGTTCTGCAGCAGGATAATGATCGAAAACACACCAGCAAGTCCACCTCTGAGTGGCTTAAGAAAAACAAAATGAAGACTTTGGAGTGGCCTAGTCAAAATCCTGACATGAATCCGATCTAAAAGGCTGTTCATCCTCAAAAACCCTCAAATGAGGTTGAATTACAACAATTCTACAAAGATGATACCATGTTGTCCTTGTATAATATTTGAATTTGTTTGGTGATCTGAAACATTTAAGTGTGACAAACATAGCAAAAAATTACACCACTGTATATCTGCTGATCTGCTGTGTTAGAATGAACTGAATTAACCATCGACCTTTGTCTTGTAGTTTGGAGCTGTATCGTAAAGTCCATAACCTAAGGATACTGGCCTGTGGAGGAGACGGCACTGTAAGAATGACCACATGCACACAGACATGTACCATTAATATGTTCACTTTGCAAAAGTCATGTGCATTTGCATTCAGCTGCTGCCTGGGAATAAATTATTTACTAGGTGGAATGATTTCTCTTACCTCTATTTGAAAATAGTCTCAGATATAAGAAAAGTGTGGTAAATTGCTGATCATTAGCTACAAGAGCAAAAGCTAGAGTGTTTTTGCACTCCCAGGACCTGCTGGACCAAGCTTTTTAAATGTGCACATTTGCTTCTTGTCTGAGCTCATGCTTGGATAAAACAGAACTGTAATAGTAGTACAGAGCCCTGCTTATACCGTTCTTGCTTTTAATCAGGGTGTAAAACTACAAATCAAATGAATTATAATGTGTATTTAATTTGCATATTATTTAGAAGTTGATAGATGGATGGATAGATTTCCAGTTTCAAACTTTCGGCTCGGCTTCCCCTCATGAGATCTGGTTTAGAGATGCTGTTCTTCCTCTGACATCACAAAGTCTCAGACCTTTGCTGACTGGAGACTTGTGCTCTTTATTTTGCAAAATCTCTAGTGATCAACTTTCTGCAGAGCGCTTCAGAGGGCTGTCCCTGCAGGTTACACTAGCTGCAGGTTGATTTAGTTGAATGAACCTCTGACTGGCAGAATAAATGCACGAGTGTCATCTGAGCACTGCTTCAAGGAAACCTTACTTTTTGTACTAAGGAGTTAAAATGTTCAAAGCCACTAATTAGCTTCCATTTGATTGGTTTAGACAGGTAGTACAGAACAGTCAGTTTCTGAGCAGTATCTTTATTTATAATCCAACAGGACTAAACAATCAAACAATAAATATGTAATTCATATCCTATAAAGTCTCTTACTAAAAGCAAAGTAAAGTGTAACATGGAGCATATTTAAACTGAAATCAAATTCTCATTCTTTACACTCTGCTGCGAACTGTTCCATTCGCCTGATGAGGGCAACAGAACCACATCATCCGCGAAAAGCCGAGATGAGATTCTGAGACCTCCAAAGTGAAAGCCTTGCGCCACTTGGCTACACCTAGAGATGCAGAACAGAGGGTGGCTCTGGCGGAGTACATCACCCACCGGGAACGAGTCCAGCTTATTGCGGAGCTGCAACGGTTGTATAAGGATTGAATGGCCCGAGGGACATGGTCACATGCCTTCTTCAAGTCCTCAAAGCACATGTAGACTGGTTGGGCAAACTCCCATGCACCCTCAAGTATCCTTGAGCTGATAAAGAGCTGGTCCAGTGTTCCATGACCAGGAACATTACCTTGTTCCTCCTGTATCCGAGATTCAACTAACGGAATGACTCTACTTTCCAGCACCCTGGCATAGACATTCCCAGGGTGGCTGAGGAGTGTCATCCCCCTATAGTTGGAACAACCAACCCAGTCTGCCAATCTAGAGGTACTGCCCCTGACCTCCATGCAACATTGTAGAGGCGTGTCAACCAGGACAGCCCTACAAGATCCAGAGCCTTCAGGAACTCAGGGCGAACCTCATCCACCACACGCGCCCTGCCACCAAGGAGCAGTTTCACTGCCTCAGTGACATCACCCCCAGAGATAAACGACTCGTCCCCCTCGTCGGGCGGTAGAAGTATTCCTTCTACCGCCCAACAATGTTCTCAGTCGCAGTCATCAGTACTCCACCCGTACTATGCACCAACTGCCTTGTGTCTGCAGCTCAGTGCAGCAGCTTGGGCAATGGAGGTGCTGAACATGGCCCATTCAGACTTATTGAAGCTCTGCCGGAGGTGTGAGTTGAAGATCTTGTGGTCCAGGGCCTCTGCTACACCAGGTCTGTCCAGTATCCTCCCCCGCCACCTGATCCAACTCGCCACCAGGTGGTGATCAGTTGACAGCTCTGCCCCTCTCTTCACCCGACTGGCCAGAAGATATGCCGCAGGTCTGGTGATACGATTCTAAAATCAATCATCGACCTGCCGCCTAGGGTGTCTTGGTGCCACGTGCACTTTTGGACGTCCTTATGTTCGAACATGGAGTTCGTTATGGACAAACTGTGGTTTGTACCACAGTTGTACTGAAATCCAATAACAAAACAGCGCTCGTGTTCCTCCCAATCATGCTCCTCCAGGTCTCACTGTCATTGCCTACATGAGTGTTGAAGTCTCTGCGTAGGACAACAGAGTCTCCAGGTGGAGCACCCTCAAGCACTCCACCCAGGGATTCCAAGAAGGCTGGGTTTCTGAACCGTTGTTTGGCCCATAAGTGCAGACCACAGTCAGGACCCATTCCCCGACCTGTAGGCGCAGGGAGGAAACTCTCTCGTCCACCGGGAGAAACCCCAACGTAGAGGCAGCAAGCCAAGGGGATACTAGGATACCCACCCCACCCCGCTGCCTTTCACCAGGGGCAACTCCAGACTAAGACAGAGTCCAGCCCCTCTCCAGGAGACTGGTTCCAGAGCCCAAGCTGTGCATTGAGGTGAACCCAACTATACCTTCTGCACCAGGGAGGTGACATTTCATGTCCCAGTCACTAGTTTTGGTAGTCAGGGATCGGTCTGCCAGGGCCTGCTCCTGGCTGCCACCCGACACACAATGCACCCGACTCCAACAGTGCCTCGTGCGGGTAGTGGGCCTACAGGAGGATGGGCCCATGTCATTTGTCGAGCTGCGCCTGCCCCATGGACTAAGGCCCGACCACCAGACGCTTGCCTCGAGGATCCTCCCCAGGCCTGGCTCCAGGGTGGGGCCCCGGTAACCCTATCCCGAAGCGGTTAGCTCGTTTAGTTCGTCAACGTGTTAGCGCGGTTAGCTCGTTAACGTGTTAACGCTGTACAGCCCCACGCACAGGGCAAACTGCGTTAACTCGCTAACGGAGATTTGCCACTTTAATGCGGTTGTGGAGTTAAAGTCATTTTGTGTGTCTCTCTCTGTGTGTGTGTGTGTGTGTGTGTGTGTGTGTGTGTGTGCATTGAACCAGGTGGGTTGGATCCTATCGTGTCTTGATGAACTGGCATTAACCCCCCAGCCTCCAGTTGCTGTGTTACCACTTGGGACAGGAAATGACCTTGCTAGGACCCTTAACTGGGGAGGGGTGGGTACAAACTAAGAAACACACACACATCTAAAATGAATAAATCCAGACTCCAGCCGCTGGCTGCTGGAAATCAAACTCCTTTGTATCAACATTTATCATGTCTTCTAACTCTTGTGTGTCTGCCATGTTTTTACGTTTAGATTTACCTCCAGTCTGTTTATAGGTTTGGATTAACCCCGAGTTTCACCTCCTGTAGTGTTTGATTTTGGAAGTGACAGTTTTTTTAAAAGTAAAGAATGAAGTAAAAAAGCCATGCAAAGTGTTTTAGCGAGCCTTTGACTTGGCATGAATTCTACAAGTGTCTGCAAAGTGCTGGATGGATGGAACAACATTCTCCCCAAATTTATTTTGGTTTGTGGTGGTGCCTTAAACATAGGTACATAATCAGCCACAGGAGGGGCCATAGCTTTTTATTTATTTTAATGTATTTTAATTTTGTGCTCTGCGGATGTTTGCACGCTGGAAAGCATGCTATGATGAAGGTGAACCCTCAGAATTTTCCTTAAATGTGTCACATATCTGTATATTTGTGCATGCATTTCTGTATGTGAATGCATTCAGGGCTACACAGATGAACCTCTGTCTAAGATCCTGTCTCATGTGGAGGAGGGAACAGTCGTCCAGCTAGACAGGTGGAACCTCCTGGTTGAACCAAACCACAGTGCAGGGGCTGAGCCAGATGAACAGCAAACTGATAAGGTCAGTGCATACACACGTGCACGCACGCACATGGACACACACACACGGACACACACACACACACACACACACACACACACACACACACACACACACACACACACACACACACACACACACACACTCTCAAGCAATGGATTTACCAATGTGACCTCAGTTAACCAGTGTGTGTGTGTCTGCATGGCCTCAGCTTCCTCTGGATGTTTTCAACAATTACTTCAGCCTTGGATTTGATGCCCACGTGACTCTTGAATTTCACGAGTCGAGAGGTACAAACACCACTGTGACACAAAGATTCACATTCTGACGTGGCTTGTTTGGTGGCTCTGGATGAGGAGCATGTGCTTCATTTACTGTCTGTCTGACTGACTGTTTCAGAGGCCAACCCAGAGAAGTTTAACAGTCGTTTCAGGAATAAGATGTTCTACGCTGGGGTGAGTTTACCCTCAAGTTTAAAATCATGTTGGAAGCATGTGTCTTTAACTATGATCCAACTTAAAGGACCACTGCTCGTTTTTCAAATTCTGTTCCAATCAGTCAATCATGTCTGTGTGACTGGTGCAACCAGTAAGCAAAGAATAAGGGCCTGCTTTGATTTCATGATGCACTCCTGCTTGTCTCACACAGACGGCATTCTCAGATTTCCTGATGGGAAGCTCCAAAGACCTGTCAAAGCACATCAAAGTGGTGGTGAGTAGCTGTCAGCCAAACCTCTGTCTGTCCGATTCAGATCTTATACACCGTATTCAGATACAGTAGAATACGGCCCAAGCAAGAGAGTACTTATCATTGGTAACTGCAGTGTGTGCACACACCCAGTCAAAGGTTTATGGACACTCCAGCAGTTATCAATAACTCTGACCCACATAGCAAGCAGGTCTGGCCCGGATCTGGCACCAAGCTGGCACTTCTGACTGACTGGTGTCATGGCAGGGTGTATGTCAGGTCTGGCAATGATGGCGCTGTTTATGTTCCTATTTTTCTATTTTAGTTAGAAGACCCAAATGCCATGTTGCAATACTATACTGCTATGGTAGCCAACGTTTCAAATGCAGGTTTGACAGATTTGTGAGTGTATACTTTATCCAAAACCTAGTGTTTACTCATCTTTGCCAGTGGGAGGCTGTAGCTCAGGAGGTAGAGCGGGTCACCTACTGGTCAGAAGGTTAGTGGTTCGATCCCTGGCTCCTCCAGTCTGCATGTCGAGAGTGTGAATGTGTATGAATGTAGTTAGGAAGCACTCAGTTTAGAGAAAGTGTGTGATTGGGTGAGTGTGGCATGCCGTATAGAGCACTTTGAGTAATCGGGAGAGTAGAAAAGCTCTATATTAGAATCAGTCCATTCACTGTCTGAACAGAGTTTCGTCATGTTACGTTTGCACTGTTTTGCATGTTCTGGCGCATGTTGTTATTACATGGCTTGATTAAGGCACAGATTAGGCTGACATCAGGACCACCAGTGTGTCTGCAACTGGCCCGTGGCTGCACACCACCTACAGATGGCCCACATACTGCAAAGAGTGACGGCCCTTTGGTGGCCCAGATCAGGTTTGCCAGAGGTAATCCACACATGGGCCAGCTCAGGACCACCAGTGTGTCTGCAACTGGCCTTGTGCTGGCCTATGTGTGGACCACCTCTGGCAAACCTGATCTGGGCCACCAAAGGGCCGTCATTCTTTGCGGTATGTGGGCCATGTGTAAGCACATTGTGTGGGCCGGATCCGGGCCATACCAATTTTGCTATGTGGGGAAGTGTGAGTAAGGACCAGCTGAGTGAGGCAGTTAGTCTTTGTGCTTCTCTTTGGCATTTTAGGACTTTTTAATGGCAGAAGGCTACTTTTTCCACGATGATGCCAAAGTGATGAGTTTAAGTCCATCTGTATCTCTCTTCCTCTCTTTGTCTCCCTCTCCAGTGTGATGGGACAGATTTAACATCAAAGGTTCAGGACTTGAAGCTACAGTGCCTGGTCTTCCTCAACATCCCCAGGTCAGTCAGTGTACTGACAGAAAACTGCTACTTGTACACATTACCATCTATGTAAGCTGTGACTAGTAACACAAAGACACACATGTCAGTCAGGCTGCCTGGTGTGCAGCATTAACAAATGTAAAGGGTACTAGATCCTAAGTCAGCCCTATCAGGAGAGCTTTGGTTACAAAAGTATGTTGTGTTTGTCATGTGTTGTTACATTAATGGCGAGAGTCACATTGGTCCAAAGGCACATTTCCTATTCAGATTAAAGAGAAGCAGAGCAGCTGTAAATATCATAAGAGAACTGCAGTTGTGGTGTTTGAGCAACGTTCATTCAAACAAATAAAGAGCGTTGGACACTCATGTTGAAGCAGGTGTTTCTGTGTTTGTGATGGTAGTTGTTGTGTTCCCAGGTATTGTGCAGGCACCACACCGTGGGGTAACCCCAGTGAGCATCATGACTTTGAACCTCAACGCCACGACGACGGATACATCGAAGTCATTGGATTCACGATGACTTCACTGGTATGGCGTTCTCTCTGTGTCCTGGTAACCATGGTTACAAAGGAGGATGACCAGCTCCTACCTGAGAGCCTTTGTCTTGTGTTCAGTTTTGTTTTTGATTTAGAACATGTTCTTATTTAGACAGTATTTTCAGAACCTTGAAAACAATCGGTCATAATTACAGAATTATGATGGAAACAGTCATCATATTCACATGATAACATCACATAGCTGCTGCAGATCTGTCAGCTGCCTGTTCTTGATCCCAAACCCCATTCAGTACATCACAAAGGTGCTGTGGGGCTGATGAGTACAGTGAACTCACCTTCATGTTTGAGGACCCCGTGGTCAGCAACAATACTCTGGCAGGCTGTGGAGTTTAAACAATGCTCGTTTGGAACTTGGGACCCAAAGGGTGGCGAGGGGATATGTACCAGCAGCAGCTTGAACGGTTTGTACCAGGCAGGATGGAACTGTGCTCTTTGTTCTTTACACCAAACTGTGTCATCGATCATCACGCCAGGCATCGTCTTCCAGTCTGGCTGTCCAGTGTGAGCCTTTGCAAACTGTACACTCAACTTCCTGTTCTTGGTTGATAGAGGGGCAAAAGCTGTGTTCTGTTACTATAGCCCGTCTGCTTCAAGGTTCAGTGTGTTGTGCATTCAGAGATGCTCATCTGTATCCTTGGTTGTAACATGTGGTCATTTATACTTTTGCCGTCCAATCAGCTCGAAGCAGTCTGCCCATTCTCCTGACCTCATATGTCAACGTCAGGTTATTTTATTATCAGAGGCTGCTATTCATGCTTGAATTCAGCTCTATGGCCAATTTAAACTCACTAGTTAACCAGCTGGTAATGTTTGTTGTGGGCTGCAGATGTTTCAGGTGGAACCTCCTGGTTGAACTTAGAGTTTCACTTCGATGGGACAGGTCTACATTTAGCTTTTTCTGTTTACGTTTTCTGATAGAAGCAAGGATCTGTCCTAATTATTACATAATTATTATTATTATGTTGTACAGCTGCAGAGCTCTTTAATAGGAGCTTTAATTGGACTTAGTGATTTGAAACTTCCACCATAAGTTGGAGTGTTGTGTAAAAGCACTTCCATGCAGTCTGAACTCAAGTTGTTCTAAGTGTGTGTGTGTGTGTGTGTGTGTGTGTAGGCTACTCTTCAGGTTGGAGGTCATGGTGAGAGGTTGAACCAGTGCAGAGAAGTGATCCTCACCACTACTAAACCTCTCCCGGTGCAGGTAAATGGTGCACATGAGCCTCTTTCTGTAGCCATGTGCTTTTTAATATTGAATGTACACCTTTTGGGCTGAGGTAACATCCAGCACTGTCACTGGACCTGCTTCCTGTTTACACACTTGTACCCATCGTTTCCACTGACTGGCTCTCAAGTAACACCTCAGTCTTCTGCTGATGTCTAAGTACGTTTGGGTATCAATCTGTGGGCTGCTTAGCTGGTTGCATTTTTGATTGAGGCTATTTCTTTTGTATTGCTTTTAGGTGGACGGTGAACCTTGCAGACTTGCTCCATCAGTCATCCATATCAGCCTCAGAAACCAGGCCAATATGGTTCAGAAAACCAAACGACGAACCTCTATACCACACCTCAACGAGTATGTTCTTTTTAGTCGCTCACTGCAGCAGCAGCCCTGTGAGCAGCGTGCGTCATATGACACGTGCAGGTTTCACTGAGCATTTGCTAAAAGTCTTCGGGCCGTGTTTGTGTCTCAGTCAGCAGCCGGTCCCGGAGAGGCTGAGGATCAGAGTCAGCCGGATCAGCATGAGTGACTACGAGGCTCTGCACTACGACAAGGACAAACTACGGCAAGCATGTAAGGAGAGACACCCTTACTAACATCTGTGTGTCCACTCAGTCACATTGCTGACGCACTGCTGTGAACGCATTCTGCTTCTGTCTTCATATGCACGCTTCACTCATAATGTCACAAATATTCCTATGTTTCTATCATATGACCTGTACTTAGCAAGAATATGCTGTGGCTTCCTTACTGGAAGTTTATAACATGATGAAGTTACTCAGTTTGGGTTGATCCACACACACGTATGTCTGAGTTATTAGGACAATAATATTTATATCACTATTGTGAGGCTGCCAGATAACTGAGGATCCCTTCAGTTTAACATGTGGGACAGCCCAGCCTGCCATATGCTTTCTGTAGCTGTTTGCCAAACAAATATTTTCATCCGTCTCAGTCAACATCCAGGGACTCAGCTGAGGACACTGTACCAAGAGTACTGTTGGACCTCATGTATGGGTTCTGGTCTCGTGGCTGTATTGTCACTTATCAAGTAAAGTGTTGCTGATTGGCCAACACAACACTCAAACACCTGGAATTTGGCTGAATTTCCTGCTGGCTGGGATGCAAGTAACTGAATTTGATAACATCAGCTCAAAGAAGTAGGGACAGGAGTACATAGTGATGAACCTGCCACACACCAACTTTTTAAAAATATGTAATTAAATGAAAAGTTGGCTTGGAGAGTCAATAAACTGTCGGCTTATGCAGCGTAGCTGAATGACAGCAGCATCTTCAGGCTGACAAGGAAATAAAAACTGCTCAGTGATTGAAAGGTGGAGAAGAGGCGTGAAGGTCAACATGCTCATTTTCAGCCATCTCAGTCGTTCCCCATCGCTGTGCTCGCGTCAGACCTCCTCATTTCATTTACATGCTGCACAGACAGCAGAGAACAGCGCACGTCTCCGATGGTTCAGGAATGTAGAAAGGGACGGCTCTATGATCTTCCTCATTAGAGACAATTACAGTCAGTGGGCTTTGCAGCCGTGCACATGCAGTGCTATGTCAGACCACTTGGTGGCGCTGTTACCTTTGTTGTTACAAACAGCAGTTTCATAACACTGTAAACTGGTAATAATGGTAAATTTTATGTGTTTCATTTGCAAAGACAACATATGATTGCAGGTCTTTTGCCCAAAGTGGAAATATCGATATTAATATTTTTCATTGCTTATTAAGAATTCATAGTGGCATTACCTCATTGCTTTGTTTTCAATATATTTCCAGCATGTTTTGGTTTCAGATAATTAGCATCATATTTTATGCCTCGTTCTTTGTTCTCGCTTGCAGAAGTTTTCATTATGTAAGTCCATCACTGCTCTCAGCTTGTAGATGTGTCACACTCAGGGAGACGATTAAAAAAAGAGAAAAACATTTCATAGCCAGAGGCTCAGTGTATCATCTCAATGCCACTCCTGTGGCTCTGTGCACGCTAAGCATAGAACAGAGACTCTTTAATAAAGGTTGAAGGATGTTTAATAACTATACGGTTTCATTACATTTATTGTTACTACCATCTGTGAAATGTGTTCACAAACCAAAACAGCAGCTCACTTTTAGTTGTAGCTTATTATCTGTAAGCTGTGACTGCGTTTACAGTCAGGCGCCGAGTCAATAGGAAATAAAAGAGAATAGAAATTGCGAATGTGCAAGCTGCTGAATCAAAACCACTGAAAACAGCACAATAGAAAGAGAATAGAAACGTAAAGTTAGCAGTGCAGTAGTACTGTTGTAAATCGCGCTAACACTTCCAAACACTAGCAGGGATCTTTTGAAGTGTTGGAATTATGGCTAACTGGAGGTAAACACTGCAGTCTGAGAACGAAGGCGTTCTTCTTTTTGTCTGAAGGTTCACAGTTTCCCTGGAAAACAATCTGCCTGTTTTACTGGTTCTACATGTTTTTGCCTTGTCTGTTACTTGAAAAGGTCAGTGTGTGCCGGCTACGAATGCAGCAGCTGCCTTTGAAAGCAGCGCTGTGGTGACTGTTTGAAGGTGTGTCTGGCTAATAGACCGCTGTCCGCACCTGCTTTCAAGAAATATTGTGAGAGAAGTCAATTAGCAAAAAAGTAAACAAGCCACACTTTTCTTGAACCTGTCAAGCTTTCACTGGGCTGCTGTTAGTGAAGCAACCGTAGACTTTGTCTCCCTCACTGAGGTGTGTGTGTGCGTGTGTGTGTGCGTGTGTGTGTGTGTGTGCGTGTGTGCGTGTGTGTGTGTGTGGGTTCAAGTCTCTTCACGCAGTCTGACAGCTTTTCCAGCACAATGAGCTGTGTGATGTTCAGCCAGCAGTGTTGTGCTGGTGCAGGCTGCTGGCCTGGGCTGCCTCGTGGGGCACTTTTTTTTCTTTCAGCATCCACATCGGCTTACTGATGGGAAGCCAGCTTGGTCAAGCTTATTTATTAAAATAAAAGTTACTGGTGCCATTATCAATTTGGCACTAAATACTAAATTTTGGCCCTGGATGAAAACCATCTGATGTGCAGTTGTCCAATATGTTGTCATTTTACAGACTCAGTGACTCATTTTAAAGAAAACGTCTTCTGCTTCTGCTTGTGCTGCTTGTTTTGTCAGAGGGAAATTGAATTCTTACGTTAACTGAATGAAGGTGTTTACTTACAGTAGGGGAAACAGTTTGCAGTTCCCAGTTTGGCCCATAGGAACCACAGTACTGCAGACCGCTCACATGTATATTTTGTAACATTTAAGTGCGATCCCAGCTCTGAGTCACGCTGCTACATGACCAGAATTAGACTCTCGGGGTCCTGAGGACTGCAGAGTGTATAAGTAGATATCAAAGTGCTGTTGGATAATTGTCCTGTTCCTCTGTATCTCCAGCCATTCCTCTGGGACTGATCGTGGTTCCTGGTGACAGTGACTTAGAGACCTGCAGAGAACACATCCAGCGATTACAAGAGGTAAGAAGAAGAAGAGAGAACAAGAGTGGCAGAGGAGATATGTTGAGATGAAAGGGTCATTGTTCTGTGTTATTAAATAGAAAAATGCAGTGACACAAAATCGTGAAGAAGCACGAAAACTCTTTTTAAAAGTTGGAGTAAAGCTAATTAAGCTCCATGTCTGTGCGTGAGTGCGTTTCCTTCTACATTCCCATGCTCTTATCTTTACCTTTAGGACTTCTGCTCTCTTCATCCTATCCCTGTGGGACTGCAGGTTGGTAGTAAAATGTCGGGCTTTATGTTCTACACTTGTTTGGCTCAGAGACACATGGGAAATAAAAGCTTGCTCAACACTTTTGTATTCTATTTTTAATCGGAAAACAGACTCGTTTCTGTAACAATGAAAGCCGAATGTTCACAGTAATCAAGTAAAGAACATTTAAAATTTTAGTTTTTCCTTTTGTTGTTAATGAAACTGATTATTTTTTATTAACTTGAACGTTTTGGTTGGTTAAGAATCCCCCTGAAAGGTTTATCTTGGTAATATTGATTTCTATGGTGTGCATAGCCTGCACATGAATATGAGTGAGTGTGTCTACAAAGAGATCTGCAGTAAAAAGTGTGACTATTGGCCAAAATATTACTGACTTGTTCTGTTGTTGTTGTTCTATTATCTTTGAGTGCAGTTTTATTTAACTTTATAGAAAAACTAGAATACCATAGTTGGGTTATTGACCACTACTGATAGAAGCATCCAGAATAATCCTCAACGTCTTTTAGACCCCATTCCTACAAAACTGCTCAAAGAAGTCCTGCCATTAATTAATGCTTCGATCTTAAATATGATCAACCTATCTCTAATAATCAGCTATGTACCACAGGCCTTCAAGCTGGCTGTAGTTAAACCTTTACTCAAAAAGCATCTCTAGACCCAGCAGTCTTAGCTAATTATAGGCCAATCTCCAACCTTCCTTTCATATCAAACATCCTTGAAAGAGTAGTTGTCAAACAGCTAACAGATCATCTGCAGAGGAATGGTTTATTTGAAGAGTTTCAGTCAGGTTTCAGAGCTCATCACAGCACAGAAACAGCTTTAGTGAAGGTTACAAATGATCTTCTTATGGCCTCTGACAGTGGACTCATCTCTGTGCTTGTCCTGCTAGACCTCAGTGCAGCGTTCGATACTGTCGACCATAATATCCTATTAGAGCGATTAGAACATGCTGTAGGTGTTACAGGTACTGCGCTGCAGTGGTTTGTATCATATCTATCTAATAGACTCCAGTTTGTGCATGTAAATGGAGAGTCCTCTTCACACACTGAGGTTAATTATGGAGTTCCACAGGGTTCAGTGCTAGGACCAATTCTGTTTACATTATACATGCTTCCCTTAGGCAGCATCATTAGAAGACATAGCATACATTTACACTGCTATGCAGATGACACCCAGCTCTATCTGTCCATGAAGCCAGATAACACACACCAATTAGTTAAACTGCAGGAATGTCTTAAAGACATAAAGACCTGGATGGCCGCTAACTTTCTGCTTCTTAATTCAGATCAAACTGAGGTTATTGTACTCGGCCCTGAAAATCTTAGAAATATGGTGTCTAACCAGATTCTTCCTCTGGATGGCATTACCTTGGCCTCCAGTAATGCTGTGAGGAACCTTGGAGTCATTTTTGACCAGGACATGTCCTTCAACGCACATATTAAACAAATATGTAGGACTGCTTTCTTCCATTTGTGCAACATCTCTAAAATTAGAAATATCCTGTCTCAGAGTGACGCTGAAAAACTAGTTCATGCATTTATTACTTCCAGGCTGGACGACTGTAATTCATTATTATCAGGAAGTCCTAAAAACTCCCTGAAAAGCCTTCAGCTAATCCAAAATGCTGCAGCAAGAGTACTGACAGGGACTAGAAGGAGAGAGCAGATTTCTCCTGTTTTGGCTTCCTGTTAAATCCAGAATTCAAAATCCTGCTCCTCACATACAAGGTCTTAAATAATCAGGCCCCATCTTATCTTAATGACCTTGTAGTACCATATCACCCTATTAGAGCACTTCGCTCTCACACTGCAGGCTGACTTGGTAAAAGGTGTTAAAAGAAGATGGAAGGTTAGACAAATAACTTAAAAAAAAAAAAGACATAATCGAGCAAATGGCATCATTCTAGCTGATGAAGATTTGTTATCTCAAAATAAAAAATCTTGAAACTTCTGTTTATACCATATGTAGGTTTTACTCTACACTAGACAACTGTGGTAAAAATGTGAACGAGTGTGGGTTCAGCCTTCAGTAGAAACATTTCTATCCAAAGGCTGACCTTAGGAAATATCAGTTAATACAACAACATTCATTTTTAGGTTTCCACAGAGCAGAGCTAGAGCAGCGGTAACGTCTGACAGCAGGGTTGCTGAAGGCATCAGTCGTCCTCCGTCCCTGATGGAATATTTACTCCATCACACAAGCACCAGACACAGCACACAGATATAAGAATAAGAAGACAGTATGGGCTCAGTGACACAGTCACTTCCACGTGGTGTGTCTTAACAATGAGCTTCAGACATTTCACGTGGACTTAGTTTCTCTTCCACATAAAGTCTGATCGATATTTGCTGCTCATTCTTGCTGTTTATTCGAAGGCACGTGGACACAGTTATTAAAGCGAGTGTTGTATTATAACCCTCCCATCTATAACAGAAGATGAGCTAAAATAAATAATAAATAATAATAATAAATAAGCTAAATACGTTCTATTAAAGTCAGTTACACTCAGCTGCTCTATTTTTTTGCTTTCAAGATTTCATTTCGTAAATGAGAAGCACAACTTTAGATTGAAACGAATTAACTGGAGAATATTTGTGAGATGAGAGAGTCATATATTAGTATAATCAATCAATCAATACAAGGAGATGAACACATGAGTTTACATGATAAAGGAAGCCAACATTGAAACATACATGTTTAAGTACAAACTCTCCTGGAAATTGCTGAGAAGTTTTCTGTGCAGAAAAGTTTCATTATGTGCTGCAGCATCTTCTTTCGTGATATTCTTCTCACCACTGTTTCCAGCTCAGTTTTCAGTTCGGCCTGGCTGGAAAAAATGTCTTTAGACCTTCCTCTTTGTGTCAGATGCTAAATATCACATGAGCACGAGCAGTGTCCATTATGGTTGCGTAATGTGCACATAGTTTCTATGGAAACCTGCTGTACTGTATGTGTGAAAGAGCAAAGGAGTTATGCTACCAAAGAAATGAAGCCAGTGACCTTACAGATTTCCTGTCTGACCAGCTTTCAGTCTGCCAAACTCTGGGATCTGTTTACTACATCCTGAATCCATCTTGTTAATGAAAGGCTTAATGATTCAAACAAACAAACAACATATACTGTCACACAGCTAACGGAGTCTGAAAGCCAGACTGAGATGTTAGATGTTGTTTTCTTGCTTTAAAAAGTCAGATATGACACTTTTACAGTTTACAGATGTTGGATGAGCACAATAGATGAAATGGATTTTTAATGAGTCAGCATCAAGTCAGGTGTTATTGTGGTAAAAAAATGAGGTCTTGCAAACTATGACTGCAGATTCTTATCAGCATTTTAGGTGTCATGTGTGAGAGTCTTACACAGGTGTTCCAGTTTTAGCAGATCAACCACCAGCCTTGAAACCAACCTAGTTCCATCTGTGGTTAACAGGCTTAGCTGTCTGTATATAGCTCTCTTACTTCCAGAGGCCGTCCTCTCAAGCAAAACATAAAACTAGAATAATCTGGCCTCCCCGTCTACCACCATCAACCAACCAAATGTCTCTTTTAGCCACGATCAGTAATCTTCTTTACACCAGGTGTTGAAAGCTGTGACTTTCTTCACTGGCTCATTCAGACCTAATGCAGCATTTTGTTAACAACTCTGGTAGAGCTATCTGTGTTAATGTTGTTGTCATAGTCAGTGGTGGCCTTATCACTCCAGTTCTACTTAAATAAGATTGACTCAATTGGGACATCCAGCGAAAATCCCCCTTTTCAAGAAACTGCAGCATTCATCTTGTTTCAGAAATGAGTGCAGCCGTTAGCTCCCAGATTATATCCCGTACTATATATTCCCCAACTCATGTGTGATGTCAACACAACCAGGTCTCTTCCGGTGCCTCACAGATGCTTCTAAGCTCGGTGACAACCGCTAATAACACTCTGCAGAACTAATTCTTGCTGCTTTTCTGTCATCCACCGCTGCTTTCTGAGCAGTATTGTTGCCAGCAACAGATTCAGGAACGGTGGCTTTTACAAAGATGGCTGTTTAGCGAAACAAAACAAGGCAACATTATACATAGAAAACAAAACCAACTTTCCAGTCTCTCCTCAAATGACAGTTTACGTCAGCATGGCTGCAAATTGCTGAGCGCTATTTCCATTCATACCATCCAGACACGTCTTCACTACACTTTATTCTCCATGTAACCCCTAACACTGTCAGAGAATGAATTACCACACGCCTCTGTGTTTATACACTGGCTGCACCTACATGAATAAAGGTACTCTCAAAACAAACAGAATCTGAGAGAAGGGGAACTAAAACGCACCGTGAGGTGACATAATGTAATCTTTGATTCCTGATATCGTTCGAAGATAAAAACTCCAATAGCGTTTTGTTTTCAAGGAGATTTTCCCCATGTGTCTCAGTGTGACTGCATGATGCATGCTGTGCTGTATCTGACTCGGTTTGAGTTTCTTCATGTGTTGGTGACCTTGAAGTATTCTGATTACTTGTGTATTTCCGTGTGGTATCTGTGGTGTCGTTTGTGTGCAGCAAAGTTAATTGGTGAGTTTGACCTGGTTTGCAAAGTATGTTGGGTTTGTCATATAATCCCCAAATTATTAAACAAGTCAACATGAATACTCAGTTACCTGGAATGGTAGATGTTTTTCATTCATTCGTGTACTAAACTGCACTGCCTGCTTACGGTCTCTTCAAGTCGATGATTTTGTTCTTCTGACTCAATCAATCAAACAATTACACAGTACAGTTCTGATTTGAGAGGTCTATTTATAGTTGTATTGAGATATCTAGGATTGTTGAGCAAAGATTAAAACCATTAAATCCGCACAGCTAATTCTAGTTACTTGTGCTTTAGAAAACCTTTAAACTACCTGAAGCTCCAAAAGGACTAGTCACAAAGCAAAGCCAACTCAGGTAATTGCTCAGGTTCTAGGAGTGAATCACTCTGAACTAGGTTTCCATTGGGCATCTTAGCTAATCAATGAAACTGAAGTTAGAGTAGTTTGAACAACTTTCAGGGCCAGCTTTACCTATTACTTAAGAAATCCACACAAAAACTCTAGTTGTAGTCAGAAGTTTGACTACACCTCATGGACAAGAACATTTTGGCAATTCTCCTTGTCAAGGGGTGGCAAGTGTAGATTTACACAAGTTGGGAATGTTTCTTGGAGACATTTCTAAATTCATCATTTCAAACAAATGTACACTATACATGTGTTACATTCAGATATGTCACAGTTTTGCCTGGAAGAAGATCCGTATCGTCACCTTGAAATCAGAGGGAAAGGGTTAGGGTGTGCATCAGCAACACCTGAACCAGTAATGAACTGTTTTAACACCAGTGTGACTCTACACAGTGAAGCTAGTTTCACATTGTGAAACTGCCATTTTGGACTAAAGTAGGCTAACATTAAGTTTCTGGGACGATGGTCCCAAAGCACTGATCTCAAAACTGTTGCAAATTTGTGCCAGGAAACTTGGTTAAATTAACCCCGTCAACTCTTCGGAAGAATTGCTGAATATCCAACGTTAATTATGCCCGAAGCTTGTTGATGGCCACCGAAAGTGTAGTTAAAGGGACGTTTCAATTCAATTCAATGTTATTCATACAGCGCCAAACAAGTCGCCTCAAGGTGCTTTATATTGTAAGGCAGACCCTACAATAATACATACAGAGGAAAACCCAACAATCATATGACCCCCTATGAGCAGCACTTTGGTGACAGTGGGAAGGAAAAACTCCCTTTTAACAGGAAGAAACCTCCAGCAGAACCAGGCTCAGGGAGGGGCGGGGCCATCTGCTGTGATTGGTTGGGGTGAATATTTAACCAAATATTAGCAGTGGTGTGTGTATATACATTTGAGCCTGTACTGTATAAACACTGTTCATCTTGTGCGTATTAGAGAAAATCCAAAATAAATTCAAACTGCACCCAATTATTGTTTTTAAAGTCGTTAAAGATGCTGTACAATCATACCAGGCTGGGAAAAGTTCAAAGAAAGCCAGACATTACCGCGACGTTCATGCCCACCATGAGTGAACCTCTGACCACATCTCTCATCCAGAGCGATGGAGCCAGCCTTCATTAAAAACGAGTAATTGATTGTTTTCATTAGTATTACAGGATTTGTGATATTCAGGGGGTATAAACCGCAGTCATCAAATTAAAATGAAAACGACTATGCTTGTAATAAATATATAGAATATATGAAACTTTTTAGATTAAATTAAGAACAATGTGAACTTTTTTATATTCAGCATTTTTGAAGATGCACGAGCATTTCAACACATTTTTAATGACCATAACTTGCTGCATTTCAAAAACGACTGTAACAGGTTAGTCTGAATCACAAAGCTTAATGACAAGTCTCAGGACTCGGCGAGCTCACCTGCTCAGCGCTCCAGCGAGTCTGTATCAAGGATCCTCTGCTCTTCCTCCCTTTCTGCTCTTCCTGTGCTTGTGCTAGCCGAGGGGAATTTGCTGATGAGATGCCACACTGTCATGTTCTGTCACCCTGAGATGTGTGTTGTATGGGATGTAGCTGCTGTGCTTTTATTGAACGCTAGCCAGTGCAATCTGAGTTGTGTTCATAAGCGTGCGGCTTCTCTTTTCCTGTGGTTTATGTTAACAGACTTTGGAGTAAGACTGCATCACAATAATTAGTGCTTTGGTAAATGAGTCTGTCCGTCTGACTCTGAGTTTAAAGTCCAAAATTTATGAAGCAAAGAAGAAGAAGTCATTTCCTACTCAATATGAACGGCATCATTCACCATTTAGAAGCTGTGCAGTTGTTGATCAGAGGAGAAACCCAGTTTTCAGGCAGGTTTCACAGAGCGTGCAGAGAGTTCATTCACTTGATAAAGAAAAACAGTTTTCTGTGCTCTGCTGAAAAGCAGATAAAGTCCATTACTTGAGTGTAAATCTAGTGAATGCTGTATTTAGACAAACACTGTGGATGAACTGAGCCTGTCGAACACCGTGTATCCACATCACAAGCTCTTCATCTTCCTCATTAGGTGCAATCAGAGCAGCACTAACTGTAAATGTTATTTTTAACAACAACATCCTAATTTTATATAGGCGAGATCATTAATAGGAGAGAATTTGGGAGTTGCTGTCAGACTTTGTGTTGCATAGCAACCAGAATAATGAACGCCTGTTTCACAGTTTGATCTCCTGCTCTCTGGTGACTGTTGATGCTCACTGGTGCAGTTTGTGATGGAGCGGGAGAAAAAATAGCTTCTATAACCACCTACCGAGTAAACTTTTTGTGTGTTGCAGGATATTCAGTGTTTTGAATGTTTTTCTTTGCAAAGCAGAGCTCTATAATATGCATACGCCTACATAACAGCTGTAAAACACAGGTTGGCTTCTGCCAGTCCATCCAATCTGTTCTTTAAGTGGAGTTTTTACAGGCTCTCAGTGCACCTGCTGAGTACACCTAGTACACGTTGAAGGGGTTATATATCCAGTCTGAACTGTGGGAGTACCTCAGGATCCACCGAGGAAGAGCTGGAACATATTGTTGGAGAAGGATCACCTTGGTTAGGCTGTTGCTGCTACAGCTGATACCACAGCTAAAAACCTCACAATATATTAGCAATGCCCTCTGCATTCATTCAGTATCCACAAAATGAAAACATATTGAGGAGCTGTTCTGGTTGGCAGTCGCATCTCTCTGTGTATCTCGGCGAACCTTTCTTGGCATCCTCTTAAAATCTGTCATCTAATTTGACTAGAAAAGGACTGTTTTACAGTAAGGCAGTTTATTGTTGCTGTGTGCCGGTAAAGCTGCTGCCATGTGTTACATCGTTTGCAGCGATTGGCTGATCCCGTCTCATCTCAGGAGAAAATGAGAGACGATGCATCTTGAAGCAGTGACAATTAAAACCGGCATTTCACTCGAGCAAAGTCTGCTTATTATTCACTCCGGTATCTGTTCCTACAGTATTGTCGGCATTTTACTTCACTCATTCTTTGTCTGCTTTCTTTGAACTTGCTGCAGAATAAGGGTTAAGTAGGACAGTGGAGACGGAGAAAGTAAAGAAGACGCAGTTACTCAGATAAGTCAAACTTTTTAGAAGGGTTTGTAGGTTTTCTTTCAAAGCCTGCAGGCATTTTACTCAGCTTGAGACTGGTACCGAACATGACAGCAGGATTAGGCAAGTAAAGACAAACAGCGGAGAGAAGTGTTTACTCCAGCGAGCCTTTCTGTTACCGTTTGAGAGGAGAAAAACACAACTTTCTTTAGCTGTCCTCTTCCTGCCACTTCTACTGGAAGGTGACTTTTTCTTCCTGCAGTGCTGAACTCAAATGGGTTACCTGGCAAATCATTAAATGGTTTCATTTACTAGGAGCCACGCAAGTCATAGTCTACATTCAGCTGGGCCACTCCATATCAGGTCCCTCTCTGATCTCCCTGAAAAACATGTAGGATGATGATACATTTCTTTATAAATTTGAGCTCTTTTGTAATGTGCACATGCAAATATTTTCAAAGTACAATTTTCAGTGGAGCCAGAGAACTATTCAATCAATGTCAGGCAGATATTTTTAGGTCAAATATGACCTCAGAAAGATGGGATTTCAGCTACACTTAAAGAATCAGTAGTTTGGCACCACCATATTTAGCATTTAAAAATACATTTTTCAAAGCTAGGGGGCTGAAATCTGGCGCACACACTCCCATAGTTGTACCATAGTTTTATCATGAAACCATTCAAATCAGAGAAATGCTCTCAAACACATTAAAGCTTGAAACATAAACAACAAACAAACAAATTGAGTTTATTGAGTGATATTCAAAACCCCCCATAAAGTAACAGCAGTTTTATTTGCTTTCTTCTGAATGTAGGATTCCTTATACTTCAAACCGACTTTGGAAATGTTACAGGGGGACAACATAATGGCCCTGAAGCTCGCGTCCACCCCATCTCTCGTATCTTCTTGTTGCACGTAGGAACCAGGAATCAGAAACTTAGAAGTACTTTAAATACATCTATAAACAAACTGAGCATGCAACAAGTGACTTTAAATCCTGCGGGTTAGGAAATCCCAGGAAGTTGATTGTGTTCATCTGGACGCAGCGTTGTGAGAGAAATGTTTCGTCACTCATCCAGCTGACTGCAGGTTTCCCCAACCTTATAAGCAGTACATCTGTAAACCTACAGGTGGTCACTCAGTTAGCCTAAATATGCAGGTGTAATTAATGATATAGAGTAGAAAAACAGACACTGCACATCTCTTGGTATAATCCATGTTATAGCAGGCAGCAGTAAATCCCAATAAACAGAAATGTTGAATTCTTGTCTGATTAACTTCTGCTGCTTAACCCCTTTTTATCCTAATCATGTCCACACTTCCACAGAATTACAATTAATCAAGCCAATCGAGGAAGCTGCCGCACTGCAACAGTCAGTGACCTGGCCAAACAAATTCCAGCACTTGCATAATCGCCCAAGCTCGATGTTGCATTGACCACAACACCAATAAATATCTATATTTTGACAAGTTTCCAATGAAATACTGATGGGAGGTCACTAGCTCTATAATAAAATTCTGCACAGATTATAATTAGATTATGTTCATTTGCCATAAATGAAAATAAATGTATAATATAAAAATATTCCTGACCCTCAAATACTTTGAAAGGTGGTGTGGATTGAAAACACAGCAAAGGATTTCCTGTGGGGTTGAGTCGTTAGTTTGAGAAGTCAGGCAAAGTCAGCCAGAACTGATGGTGTGTTTTTAGTCAGAAAGATATAGAGTGAAAAAATAATGATTGATTCTGCTGTTTCACTCGTAATCCTGTGTATCTGTGGGACAGACACAGGCTTTGGTCTGGAGGTCTTAGGTGTCTGACTGTGTTGTACGGGGGCAGGAGTTCACAGATACCAGGCTCAGACCATTTACTTCTCTGTAAACAGAGAACAAGCGTTCAAACTTCAGTCTACAGCTAACAGGGAAACGGAGCAGGGAGGCAGGAATCTCAGTAATGTGCTGTCTGTTTTTTGATCTAGTTAAAAAGTCCTGCTGCTGCATTCTAAACTAATTGGAGACTGGATGTAAAAAAAGGCTGCGCCATATCAACATACAAAAAGTTGCAGTAATGAGGCTATATAAAGAAGTGCAACTCACTTCTTGTCACAAGTTTTTGACATTATGACTCGAGAAGATAATGTGACTGGATGTGTACAGGACACATCCAGGGCCTGCTGTATCGCACCTACTCACAGGGAACAGCGATTACATCTGCTTTATCCTGATGCGACTTTTGTTGTTTGCAAACTGAAATCCATTTTTATGACTAAAACTAAATTGGTTTGCTTTGTAGAGAATTTTGTAATTTTATTGTACGTTGTTTGCTGTAGGATATGTGGATTAAACCTGTGACAGCTCTTTATTTTTGAAATTGCCAAAGACAATTTAAAGGTCTTCAGTAGGCAGGATGTGCTCAGTAAAGGCTCATTAAAAAGACAACCTGCTGTTGCAGAGACCCCTTACAACTAAAGCTGGATGTGAAGTGAAAAGTCATTTCTTCAAGTTACAAATTCTTGAATGCATGTTCATCCATGGGACTCGGCCCTAATGTGCAATGACATCATTCATCCTATCTTAATGACCTTGTAGTACCATATCACCCTATCAGAGCACTTCGCTCTCACACTGCAGGCCTACTTGTTGTTCCTAGAGTATTTAAAAGTAGAATGGGAGGCAGAGCCTTCAGTTTTCAGGCCCCTCTTCTGTGGAACCAGCTTCCAGTTTGGATTCAGGAGACAGACACTATCTCTACTTTTAAGATTAGGCTTAAAACTTTCCTTTCTGCTAAAGCATATAGTTAGGGCTGGACCAGGTGACCCTGAATCCTCCCTTAGTTATGCTGCAATAGACGTAGGCTGCCGGGGATTCCCATGATGCACTGGGAGTTTCTTCAGTCCCATTTCTCACTCACTATGTGTTAACAGACCTCTCTGCATTGAATCATACTAGTTATTAATCTCTGTCTCTCTTCCACAGCATGTCTTTATCCTGTCTTCCTTCTCTCTCCCCAACCAATCACAGCAGATGGCCCCGCCCCTCCCTGAGCCTGGTTGTGCTGGAGGTTTCTTCCTGTTAAAAGGGAGTTTTTCCTTCCCACTGTCGCCAAAGTGCTGCTCATAGGGGGTCATATGATTGTTGGGTTTGTCTCTGTGTGTATTATTGTACGGTCTACCTTACAATATAAAGCACCTTGAGGCGACTGTTGTTGTGATTTGTCACTGTATAAATAAAACTGAATTGAATGATGTATTGATGGTCAGGTGTGATAGTCCCTGAGTGTTTGTTGGTGCATGTTTCTGTTCATGTATATTGTGTTAGTCTTTATTAAATCTAATTTGCTAACAGTCAGACCTGATGAGGGTCGGTAATCTACTTTAAATGTGAATGCAGCTTGTTTGGTCTCGCAGGTGTTTCTCCAGATTCAACAGTAGGAGAATGTGTAAAAATTACTCTATTTATTCATTTTAAAACCAAATGCCAACATTGTTGTGATGTCTGTTAATCATGTTATATTTTCATGGCTTTATATGTGGCCCGAAACAGATATTCATCATGCAGTAAATTTGGAGGAGACTACTTTTGAGCTGAACAAGAAGCCATGACTGCTTGAAAAACAAGACTTTCAGTATTACCAGAGGATCTTGTCCTCGCTTCGGCTGAGCTTCTGTTTACTCTCTCGTCCACCGACCTGTAATCAGGTGTCTGTTTGTCATTCAGGAGGAGGCAACCAAGCCGAAGAATCTTTGCTCACAGAGATTGTCTCCAAAGTGGTGTTTCCTCGACTGTAAGTATTACTTAATAATAGAAGTTTTTACCTTTATCCTAATATCCAATTACTGTGTGATCTGGCTTTGCACAGGTTTGTGTCTACAGTAAGGTTAGTAAGGTTTTCAGTCATTACCCAGTATGATGATATTATGGTGACATCCTGTTTCATGAGTATGACTTATACATAAATACTCATATCAGCACTCATTTAGCCTGTTTGAAATGGCAGTTACCAATTCAGTTTTGATCAGCTGCCTGTTGGTCTTTAATTAACTTGGCTGAAGCTCAGATCACTCATACATGTTTTTGTTTTTGCTGCTATGAATGTGTCATATAATGAATGCATGTATTCATAAGCATAATGGCAGAGGAATCATGTTTATAGTCATTTACAAATGGTTACAAATTTTGCAGATTAAGTTTACCGTCTTCTGTTCTAAGGCAGTGGTGAAGTCACATTACTGGTGGTTTTTTTTGTGTTCCACTGGGAGAAATGGACAAACACACAACTTGTTACATTTTGAGTGCCCCTTTTCAATCTTGTTACCTATTGCAAGCAATACCAGATCTCTTGCACCACATGCTGCTGTGAAATGTGTATCTGATTGTAAGAACGCAGTCAGTGACCTACAATCAAGATCTGTACTTTTGTGTAGATTTCAAATGTTCAAATTGTTAGAAAATTGTATCATAGGTCCATGCAGCATTATCACAGGCAGTGTGAGCAGGACAAATGCTGACACAGTTCTCTAATGTAAACAGGTTTCTGTGTTAGCACTTCCCCAAAATAACATAAAACATAGTCCCATCAGATCCTGGGTTTTGGAGAATGTCATGAATATTTATCTCTCAGAGCAACTTGCCAAAAATATCATAGAGAAAGACCAGGCTTCCTACACAATGCTAAATGTGCGTGCATGCATGCACACAACTTCTTCAACAGGTTTGACCAGCCCACAACCCCCCCACCCTCACCTTTACTACAGAGCCCTCTCCCCACTCTCCTTCCTCCCTCGCTCCCCCCCCTTCCTGACACTATGATGACACCCCCCTCCTCCAATCCCTCTCTCAACAGCAAGACATCTCCCCCCCCCTCCTTCCAATCATCTCCCAGTGTCACAGTGGATCAGGTCAGGAGACAACTGAGGAAGCTTCGCCCCAGAAAGGCAGCAGGTCCAGACAAGGTGTGTCCGAGGATGCTAAAGGCGTGTGCTGCTGAACTTGGGGAGCCGCTACAACGAGTCTTCAATCTCAGCCTGCGACTGGGGAGAGTGCCCGCCCTATGGAAGACATCCTGCATCGTCCCGGTCCCCAAAAGGAACCGGCCCAATGAGCTGAATGACTTCCGACCGGTGGCACTGACGTCACATCTTATGAAGACTCTAGAGCGGCTCTTCCTCAACCTCCTCCGACCACAGGTACAACATGCCCAGGACCCACTACAGTTCGCCTACAAGGCGGGTGTCGGAGTGGAGGATGCCATCCTGTACCTCCTACACAGAGCCCACTCACACCTGAATGGGGGAAAAGGCACGGTCAGGATCCTGTTTCTTGACTTTTCCAGTGCCTTTAATACCATCCGGCCCTGTATGCTTCAGGAAAAACTGAACAGGATGCAGGTGGACCCCTGCCTGGTGGCTTGGATCTCCGACTACCTCACCGACAGACCACAGTACGTCAGGCTGAAGGACATCACGTCGGACACTGTGGTCAGCAGCACAGGAGCACCACAGGGAACTGTGCTGTCCCCTCTTCTCTTCACCCTGTACACCTCTGACTTCTGCTACAACTCTGAATTATGCCACATTCAGAAGTTTGCAGACGACACGGCCATCATGGGGTGTATCTGGGATGATCAGGAAGAGGAGTACAGAAGTCTGGTGAGGAACTTTGTCGCATGGAGTCACACAAAACCACCTGCAACTCAACACCTCAAAGACTAAGGAACTGGTTGTGGACTTCGGGAAGTCCAGAGAAGATCCACTGCCGGTTCAGATAGAGGGGGAGGAGGTGGAGGTGGTCAACAAGTACAAGTACCTCGGGCTGTGGGTGGACAACAAACTGGACTGGTCATGCAACACAGAGCACCTGTATAAAAAAAGCCCAAAGCCGACTGTACTTCCTCAGGAGGCTGAGGTCTTTTAACATCTGCAGGAAGCTCCTGAGGATGTTTTACCAGTCGGTGGTTGCTGGAGTACTTTTCTATGCTGTGGTGTGCTGGGGGAGCAGCACAGCAAAGGAGGACTCATCCAGGCTGGAAAAACTGATCAGGAAGGCTGGCTCTGTGGTCGGCATGAAGCTGGACACTCTGGTGACAGTGGCAGAGAAAAGGACACTAAAAAAACTGCTGGACATTATGGACAATGCTGGGCATCCTCTGCACACGGCCATAAACAACCAGAAGAGTCTGTTCAGTGACAGGTTGCTTCTCCCCAAGACAAGAACCAACAGACTTAAAAACTCCTTTGTCCCACACGCCATCAAACTGTTTAACTCCTCTCTGGAGGGGAGAGGGAGGGGAAACAGGAGGACAAAGGAGGGGGGAACAACTAAGCTGTAGTGCCTCTTCACCTCACTGTGCAATTACCTTTTGTGCAATACTTTTTGTTAATAGTCAACGGTGCAATAGACCTCAATACTTGAAATGTGCAATCCACTTGTATTTTTATTTTTATTTTATTCCTATTTATTCTATTTATCCCCTTTGTATATTTTTATCTATATATGTCTTTGTATTTATATATGTGTGTGTGTGTGTATGTATGTATGTATGTATATATATATATATATATATATATATATATATATACATATATATATATACATATATATATACATATATATATATGTATATATATATATATATATATATGTATGTATATA
Source organism: Perissodus microlepis (assembly GCF_051167445.1). NCBI lineage: Eukaryota > Metazoa > Chordata > Actinopteri > Cichliformes > Cichlidae > Perissodus > Perissodus microlepis. The sequence continues at coordinate 2,268,501 of NC_140482.1, read as the reverse complement.
TATATATATATATATAATATTCTGTAACTCTATAACTTCTGTCGGTGCTGTGCTTTTTTGGAACCGAATTTACCAGAGGAACCCACCTGAGGGATTAATAAAGTTTTATCTTATCTTATCTTATCTTACATTAACACAACCCCCCCACACACACACCTCTGCCTGGGTTGTGTCCTATTGGCATTGAGCAGAAAACTGGATTTAAAAAGATGCAGCATCTACCTGACAGAGAGATAAGGAGGATGTGTTTGAGGAGGACGCATGTGATCAGTGCTACTTCTGCTCTAACACAACAAAGAATTTACACACATGTGGTGGCTGATATTTTTTAAAAAATACATTGTTGCAGTTTATTTTGACCAAAATACTTTTCACATTTGTTTGTTATTAAGTTATTTCACTGTATGAATGTATTCATGACATCGACAAAGAATTTCATCAGTTCTTCCTATATTAGCCTATATTTCCTACACCAGCTGCTCAGATGGACAAACTGCACAGAATCTGACTTTAAAATAACATTCCTAGAATGGTTTGTAAGGAGTTGTGTTACCAGCTGCTGGGCTGTGCGAGACCACGAATTAAACTGGTACATGTTCATTATAATGATGCAGAACAAAGGTGAACTCAGTGCAATGGGACAAAAATGGAGTCTGGTTAGAAAGTCATTGTTACATCACAGTAGTCATTGATTTGGTCTTCACAAAATGAATGCAAGTTCCCTATTACACTGAAATAAAATACAATTATTTTATGGTGTAAGAAACAACAGTTTCTCACCCTGTGGGGGCAGCGTCTTGTCTTGTTACTCTGCAGGCTATTGGTTTCCCACAGTAATTGGCACAGGAGGTGGGAGCTAGCATATGTACAGATTAACAATGTTCAAAGTTATTTGCTGACCTGAACCTTAATGACCGCCTGCAGCAATCTGCTTTAAATGAGCCGAATTTAAGACATGCTTACAGGAATAGTAATTTTCCCACGTTGTCTTTATTTGGCTAAAACCGTCTTTTTGTGTCTCCTCAGCCACGACAGCCGATCGTTTCTACAGGATAGACCGAGCACAGGTAAGGTTTCACCACCTGTGTTCTAGTTTTTAGTCATTTTCACTCCGTGACCTTAATGATACCTTCTCGTTTGATTCTTTGCTAAAACCTTCAGGAACATCTCAACTACGTATCAGAAATCTCCCAGGAAGAGATCTTCATCCTGGACCCTGAACTTGTTGTCATGACAACTGTAGGCACCTCCCCCTCAGCCATGGCCGACCTGGTTAACCCCGCCCCTAGCCCAGTAAACAGCAGGTAAATCAGTTGTGACTAAGCTGAATTTTCATTAAACATTTTTTCTTTGTTCCATTCATCGCAGTGCATAACGCTGCATAAAGGAGAAGGAAAAGCGTGGCCTTACTTTGACTCCTTGAAGTAATCAATAAATCAATAGAAATACTGCCAGTTACAGTTACTTACAACCAAAATTTACATGAGAAAATTATTAATTATTCTTGCTTTGTTAATTTTCTTATTACAGCCTTTTAAATAATTCTGTGGCGAATTCTGTAGTTGGACAACAACCACGACAGTCCATAAATATAGATGTTTACAATGATCCTTTTTAAATCAAGACTTTAGTCCCCTGGCTTAGCAGGTAATTATACGCCATGCGGCTGAAATGCAGCCACCTGGCTCGAGTCCGACCTACGTGCTCTGGCTATGTGTCTCCCCCACTCACTCTCTGTAAAAGTTAAATAAACAACAAGAAACCCTCTATTATTATACACAAAATAAGCTGATTCCAAGAGTCACCTCTTTGTCGTATTGCTGTCAAACGAAATACTCTGTAGGGCCTATTTCATGACCTAATACCTTCTCCAGGGACAACACTGATGTATTAGTCTACACTGCTGCTTCCTCCTCCGACTCACCTTCATCCTCTGTTCCCAGGTAAAGACGCACATTAAGCACAAATGTGTCCTTAATGTGTTTTAATGTGTGTCTGTTGCTCTCACCCAGCTTCTATGTTTCTGGTTATACAAAATGAAACAAAACAAAGAAGCCAATATTGTGTTGTGGTCCAGTAATGAAAGTGGGCATCAAGTCAGTCTGTTGTTTCAAAGGCTTTTGCTAAAGCAGTGGGCCAGGCCAGATCTGGGGAAAAAGTATAGATTGATGTCAAAAACCTGGGTCCTTTTTTAAAGTTTTCATTATTATTTTATTTCATGATTTTAGTTATTATTTAAATATATAAAAATGTAGATTTGGGGGATTGGAAATTCCTAGTTCAGTGTAGCGCTTTGTGTTTTAGTGTCTATAAAATCTAATCGTGCATAAATGGACGAGTCTTCAGTTTCTTTTCCTACTGAGAAAATCTGTCATCATTATGCTTGTGTTTGCATATGTTTGTGTTGTGGGTCTTGAGATCTGTAGACAACACGTTTGTATTCTACTCGTATTTTCATATTATTAACCATGTACCATAGACTCGTGAAGGTTCATTTCTTACCTACAGCTGTCTGTTGATGCTCCATAAACAATTCTCATGAGGCAAAATGAGAAGAGGGTAAGCAGATTATGAGTGAGAGGATCAAGAATTTCTGGGGAGAAAACTGGTTTTATTCAATATTTTCTTACAGTAAAGAAATCCCATGAAAAGAACCAAGCCAAAGATGTGTTTTCATCTTCCTGACATCTCTGTGTTTGCCTGTGGCACTCGGCTTCATTGGTTTGATCTAAGGATGAAAACCTTGAAAAACATTCCTCAGATACAGCACCAGTGAAAGGTTTCAGCACATCTATCTATTATAAGACTTTCCACTGTTTTATCCTCATGTTTTGCATTATAGAGTAAAAAGATCAAAATAATTGAATAACACATTTGAATTTTCTAAGACATGAAAATCCTCAAACAGTTTCAAACATAATTTTATAGTCTTTGTAGTTCACTCATCCATCTGTCACTCATCTGAGTTCAGATGAGGGGGGGGGCAACAAAGTGTTCCCAAGCAAGGTAACAAAGGTAATCTCCCCAGTGTGTCTGGGATCTGCAAGGGGCCTCTTCCTTGTAGGACATGGTCAGAACACCCAGGGAGCATACACAAGGCATCCTAATCAGATCCTCAAACCATCACAACCTTCTCCTTTCAGTGTAGAGGAGTAGCAGCTCTACTCTCCATCCTACCACTAAGAGCCCAGACACTTTTTGGAGGAAGCTCATTTCTGCTGCTTGTGGATCACCAATCTCATTCTTTTGGGCACGCACTACCCAGAGCTTGTAAGGGTAGGAAAGCTGAAAGTAGAAAACGTGGAAATCACCGGTTTTGCTGTCCTGCTCGACTCTCTCTCTCTCAACAACACAACAGACCCAGTGCTGCATCTTCATCACTGCAGAAGTGGTACTGAACTTAAACTCCTTCCTTTGGGGAAGCAACTTGTTCTTGTGCTCACTCCACCCGTTTCTGCTGAGGACCATGACCATCCCAGTTCAAGCTGGAGACAGCCGCCTGATGAAGCCGACACAACCAAATCATCTTCAGAAAGAAGAGACAAGAGCATCCAGCTACCAAAGAGGAGACTCGCCACCCCTTAGCTTGAACTAGAACTTCCATCCATCCATCTTCTTCCGCTTTATCCGGGGCCGGGTTGCGGGGGCAGCAGCCTAAGCAGAGAAGCCCAGACCTGCCTCTCCCCAGCCACCTCCTCCGGGGGAACACTGAGGCGTTCCCAGGCCAGCCGAGAGATATAATCTCTCCAGCGTGTCCTGGGTCTGCCCTGGGGCCTCCTCCCGGTGTGACATGCCTGGAACACCTCACCCAGGAGGCGCCCAGGAGGCATCCTTGTCAGATGCCCAAACCACCTCAGCTGGCTCCTTTCGATGTGGAGCAGCAGCGGCTCTACTCTGAGCCCCTCCCGGATGGCTGAACTTCTCACCCTATCTCTAAGGGAGAGGCCAGCCACCCCTCGGAGGAAGCTCATTTCCGCCGCTTGTATCCGCGATCTTGTTCTTTCGGTCTCTACCCACAGCTCGTGGCCATAGGTGAGGGTAGGGACGTAGATCGACCGGTAAATTGAGAGCTTCGCTTTTACACTCAGCTCCCCCTTCACCATGACGGACCGGTGCAGCGTCCGCATCACTGCAGCCGCCGCACCAATCCGTCTGTCGGTCTCCGGCTCCCTTCTCCCATCACTCGAGAACAAGACCCCGAGATACTTGAACTCCTCCACTTGGGGCAGGAACTCGTCCCCGACCCGAAAAGGGCACTACACCCTTTTCCAGCTGAGAACCATGGCCTCAGATTTGGAGGTGCTGATCCACACTCCCGCTGCTTCACACTCGGCTGCGAACCGTTCCAGTGCGAGCTGGAGGCCATCACTTGATGAAGCCAACAGAACCACATCATCCGCAAAGAGCAGAGATGAGATTCTGAGGCCACCGAAGTGAAAGCCCTCCGCCACTTGGCTGCGCCTAGAAATCCTGTCCATAAAAATTATGAACAGAATGAATGAACAGAAGCCCTGACGGAGCCCATCACCCACCGGGAACGAGTCCGACTTATTGGCAGCAATGCGAACCAAGCTCTTGCAACAGTTGTACAGGGATCGAATGGCCCGTAGCAATGGGCCAGACACCCCATACTCCCGCAGCACCTCCCACAGGACACCCCGAGGGACACGGTCGAAAGTCCAAAAAACACATGTAGACTGGTTGGGCAAACTCCCATGCGCCCTCAAGTATCCTTGAGAGGATAAACAGCTGGTCCAGTGTTCCGCGACCAGGACAAAAACCACATTGTCCCTCCTGTATCCGAGGTTCGACTAACGGACGGACTCTCCTTTCCAGCACCCTGGCATAGACTTTCCCAGGGAGGCTGAGGAGTGTGATCCCCCTGTAGTTGGAGCACACCCTCCGGTCCCCCTTCTTAAAGAACTTACGTCCATAGAAACCATGAACAGAGCCAGTGACAAAGTCCAGTCCTCCCACTGGGTCCAATATGGATCTGCAGTCCAAGCTTGGTCAATATGGCCCAAGCTGTCACTGTGGTTGTACAGTGACTGAATGGCCAGATACTCACCCCTAACCGCCCATGTATGATGAGGCCGAGTGCTCCACAATACTCATCTTTTGTTTGGAGAACAGGTTTGTGGTTTTACCTGTTCCAGTATATGTTGAGTACTGATTTGCTGTTTTTTTTCCCTTTGCTTTTTTCCTTCATCAGTCCAAGTCTTAGTTTTAAGTCAGTGATTGTAAAGGCTTGGTTGATGGTACTTTTTGGTCACGCAGGTCTTACAGAGGCAGAGGTGGGATTTTTTCTTGTTTTCCTGTTGAGGTACAAAGCAGAAACCACATGGCATGGTTTGTCTCTTTAAGATGTTGGTTAAATGTGTTTTTTGCACTTAGAATAGAATAGAATAGCTCTTTATTGTCATTGTACATGTACAGTAAAATTATGGGTGCTCCACACCAACTGTGCAGTAATAAAATACGAGTAGTAGGACATCAAGAAAATTATATACAAACAGAAGGAATATAAAAAATATACAAAATAAGAGAGAAGCACAAATAGAGAGCAGGTTGCAAAGTGCTGTAGTGTAAAGTGGAGTAGTGTAAAGGACTTGGTCTGAGTAGAGTTGGTGTGAGTGGCCTGAGTGATGAAGGTTACCCAGTCTCCGATTGGTGGCTGTGCAGCCTTCTTGTTCTCAATTGTGACCCCTGCATACCAAACCCTGAGGAGTGGTAGAAACCCAGTAGCAGCCTCTGGTCCCAGTTACTCTTCCTCATGACACAGAGGAAGTGCTGCAACTGCTGGGCCTTCTTTACCAGAGTTTATGGTGTTGTGGCTCCAAATGAGATCAGCGGAGATTTAGGTGTCCAGAAACCTGAAGGTGGAGCCCGATTCCACTCGTTCTCCCTCTATAATGGGAGGGGAGTGGACCTGTCTGTGCCTCCTGAACTTCATGTTGAGTTCTTTTGCTTTAAGCTCGTTCAGGTTCAGGTTATTTTCTGAGCAGCAGTGGGACAAGTTCTCTACCTCCGCCCTGTAGGCTGTCTAATCTCCGTCAGACATGAGTGTAACCACGGAGGTGTTGTCGACATACGTTTCATGACGTTGGGTGGGTGATGTACAGTCATGTGTGGACAGGCTGTAGAGTAGGGGGCTTAGAAGGCAGCCCTGTAGAGTTACGGTGCTGAGTCACAGTAGAGGGACGAGGTGGTGGCCGAGTCTGACTGATCGGGGCAGTTTGGTGAGGATCGCTTACCGGTCTGTGAAGGCTGATGGTGATGGCATCTTCCATGGACCGTTTTTGCTCAGTAAGCAAACCGGTTGACACCATCCACTCAAAACACTTGATGACTTCATTTGTAGGCTGTAGGTCTGTAGTCATTGACGGTGTATATTTCAGTCTTTTGAATGGGAATGATGGTGGAGGCCTTCAGACAGTTGGGAACAGTGGCATGAGTCAGAGAGAGGCTGAACAGCCTGGTAAGGATACCTGCCAGTTGATCCGCACAGGCTTTGTCCACAGTCCCTGGGATGCCGTCGTCAGCAGCTCTCCTGGGGTTGAACTCTCTCCAGTCATTTTCATGCTTGCCGCGTTGCGGGTGTCTGGTGATAATTTTCACATCACATCCTGTTTCACAAGACACAATCTTTGTGGCACATCGGGCGGTCGTGCAGCTCTGTACTTTTTGGCGATCTGGGCCACGACTGTTGCAGCTGGGTTGAAAACATGAGTCTACGATTGTGCCGTTTTTTACCGCCATTTATATGATAATCAACTTCTTTGGTCTCAAACTGAGCAAAGAAGTTGTTGAGCTCCTCTGCTAGTGTGAGGCTACTGTTGGAGCCATGGCCTTTGCAGTTCTTGAGGATGCCTGTCCAAACCTGGCTGTGGTTGTTGTGTATGAGGAAGCCCTCTATCCTTCTGTTCTGTAAACCATGAAATTCATCAGATTGTGCTGAAGTACAGTGCTTGTAAATGGTCATCATTATGAAGTAACTTGACACCTTGTGCAAGACTGTGGCTTTATGAAGTGTTTCTAATGTTTTTAGACAACAGAAGAGTGTTGGAACAGTGTTGGGTTGACTCTGAAGGATTGGTTGCTCTTTAAAGGAAAAGATTTTACCAGCCTGTTTCACTGGTCTGAACTAAGCTTCATTGGCTAAACAACAGAGATGTCTGAGATGTCCTTGCATGCAGATTCATTTGAGGCATCTGTGACAGCCACATGGCTGTGGTTAGTATCTCAGATATTTATTATTTCAGTTACAGCAACTATAACCAGTTAAAGCCAGCTGACAGTAGATGAATCCATATCTAGGGCTTTAAAACACTTAGACTCCTAACAGTTGCCACAAACAACACACAATGTTTTGTAGAGCACTGTGGGCATAATTGCATTTGCTATCACTCCAAAATCCAAATAACTAATTTTATAAATGTCTAGCCATCAAATATAATATGATGCTCACTCTCAGACTATTATCCATTCTCTACAGAGCAGTGCACTTGTCATGTTTTTCTGCTCATCAAGTGCTGCACAAATACACATCAGTATGTTTAGAACACTTATTATTATTATTATTATTATTATTATACAAACATGTGTAGCAATGTTTCTTTCATCGTCTTTTCACTAGTTTCACACCCACTGTATGTTTTTACAGTCTTTGCACAGATTACATCAGTTTTGTGTAGCACAGTGTGCAAACTGGTACAGTGGGTTGTCACTTCACACAAGGTGGTCCTGGGTTTGACGCCAGGCTGGTTCTCCTCTGTGTGGAGTTTGCATGTTCTTCCCGGGTAGTTCAGCTTCCTCCCTGGGACCCTGTGACAGCTGTGATTGGCTTCAGCTCTGCTGCGACTCTATACTGGATGAAAGGAAGAAAGGAAAATGCCTGTAAAATGACTTTTGCCGTTTGTCTAAGCAGGCCTGGGATTTGTGGCCTATTACTTCCTGTTACCAGTTCCTCTGATGGCCATGATGTATCAAAAAAAGCTTTTTTGGCATCTTACCTCAGCGGTATAGAAACAGCCAAGAAATGTGGGGAGGGTTAGCAGGGGCGGCCTGGCAAGGGATTGGACCGGGGATTCATTTAGTCCTTGTGGTAGGCACCCTAAGCACTTTAGGTTTTCACTCATTTTTATCCTGGATTGACATTCTCGCCCGTACAGTATCATAAATGCCACAAACATGCAGCTAAAGCAGCATGAGCTCCCATGAAGATTCTCATAATTAATTAGTTAATAAGGAACTGATTTAATTACTAATGTTAGTTTTAACAAACTTTTAGAAGGCAGCTTAGAGCCTGAATTCTATTTCTTCTCTTTTGTGTGATCTGATGTGTCCCAGTCACAAACTATGATCATCAAGTAACAAACAAATGTTACAAAAAATGTAAGCAAAAAAACCTGTTTACTGTTTCTCCTGGCAGCTGAGCAGCTGTGGCGATTTGAGCTACAAACTGTGAACACAAATTTGCATGTGGAACAGAAAAAGGCAGTAAATAAAGTAACAGGTACAACATGAGTATAAGCATAGCAACACAACCTGCTGATCCTGACAGTAAATCCCTTTGGCTGTGTGTGCGTGTGTGAGTGTTGGCGGGTTGATTTGCAATGCTGAGTGCACTGAGTGGGAGGATGAGGAGGAGAGATGAGATCGAGGGGCAGAGTGAGGGAGAGAGAGGTTCAGGAGGAAGATAGTCAGGAAAACAGTGGATGGAGAGAGAAACGTAATGCATGTCAGAGCACTCCAGAGTCGCACCAATCTACTGTATTTAGACACACACACACACACACACACACACACACACACACACACACACACACACACACACACAGCGGTTTGCCCACGCAGGGCCAGAGGTGAGCGTTATTCCTCCCACTACAATTACTTTTCTCTGTTCTATTTCTCTCCGTTCCCCTGTCTCTCTGGCAAACACACTGAAGGACACCTACACACAAAACATTTAGTTTTTTAAATGATTTTTGACCTGATAGCTTCACTTACTGTCAGTTTGGCATCAAGACTGACATAATCAGGAGCTCAAGAATTGGAAATCTTTGGAAAATTGGAGTCTGTTTTGTGGGAAAAACTTAAAACCGTTGTAAGAAAGTTTCTATTTTGTGTAGACTGACACAGACACAAACAAAGATGATGCTGAGCTTAACAACATAAACAAAGACAACTGAGCAGCACAAATCCTTGACTTTAGTCTCTGTTTTGTGCTTGGAGCAGCAGCTTTGGAGCTGTGGCTGCTACACAAGACATTTCACCTAAATGACCAAAACTTATATGCAGCTGTTGATCACACATGTGGGTGTCATACAGAAGATTCTGCTGACATAGATTTTTACTTTTCAGTATCATCCATGATCAGATGTTATTGTGTTTGGTATGTTCAAGCAGGGTACACAGTATAGTGTTTAGCTGGTTAACCTCAGACAAACCTAAAGCTTCTTTATCTTGCTGAGATGATCCAGCCTTTTATTCTGGCTGTTAGAAAAATATAGAAACACAATGGCGAAAACGAAGACATGCAAAACTCTACATACAAACGTAAAACAGACAGAGGACTTAAATACACAGAAGGGTGACGAGGGAAGTGGAAACACAGCTGACACACATGAACATGACACCACAGGAGAAGCAAAACTAAACACACTGAACATGGACCACAGGCAACATAATGGGATGTAGACATGACAACACAAGCTTGACAACATGGAACACACAGACATGAAACATGTGACAGACTGGGGAGACACGAAACACAAGAGACACATGAGAACAGTCCAAGAGGACAAGACAGACTGCACAGACAAAGACTCAAAACTAAAGGGACCTTGATGATAACTAAAAATAACATAAGAACTCAACATATCCAAATGTAACCTAAGAAATCAAAGACCCAGCGCCCTGACAGGTGTAGTTTAAATACCTGGGGTCAAACACCCAAAGCAACAGATGGTTGCACAAGAGGTGGAGAAAAGAGTGCAGACAGGGTGGAGTGCATGGAGACAAGTGTTTGTTCTGCAAAGATAGCTGCAAGAGTGAAAAGGAAGGTGATCGTGAGACCTGCTATGGGTTATGGGTCAGAGACTCTGGTGCTGACAAAGAAAGGAGGCAAGTCCTGCCAAGTTTATCTGGAAATACCGTTTCCCCACTTAAAGGCAGCTGCTGTTTGAAATTCATAAAACATAAGATACTGCAGCTGAAAAAGAGGAGGTGCAACCTGATGGAGAAGCAAACCATCAGGAATCTGCTGCATCAATGAACAGTCACTTAAAAGTCCTCTTACTCACACTTCTGTGCTTAAACTGATTCCTGCTTGGATACCACTGATGGATATCGTGCCATCATACTGGTGTTAACAGTGAGGTAGAGTCCAAACAATGTTAACACATCACAACAATGTGTTTTTAAGGCAGGCTGAGAGTTTTTGCAGATACAGTAACATGATGCTGCTCCCACCTCAGAGAACGGGTATTACACAGATGACCACAAAGGTTTGCTTTTCAGGAAAATGGGAACAATGGTAGAGCAACCACCACAACCACATCAGTGCTGGGATAAAGCACTATGTGTCCTCTCTATTTTCTCTTGGTGCCATAGATTTGGGACTTTGTGAGACTCCCTCGGCTGCTACCAGTTTCATATGTTTTGAAAATTCAGAGAATTTCACATAGCGGCTGTTTCTTCTTGCTTTGCCCTAAGCTTGTCCTACTTTTACAGCCCTTAAAATGCTTTATACTTCCTTCCTCTGTTCTCTACCCATGCCTTTACCTCAATCATGCTCATTATCACACCGTTTACTTCTTTAATCACACCGACCAAAATGCTGCAGAGAGGCTGAAGATGTTTTGTTCCTCATAACGTCACTTTGAGTCTCAGATCTGTCGAAAACACGTCTGTCTCGTCACTAAGTGTAAAGTCATGACTGGTTCATCATTTCTCTCTCTGTGTCAAATATTCACAAGGATGTTGTTGAGATCTCACATGCACATGCAGGTGTTTTCATGCATACGTGAAGCTTCAGAGCTCAGTGGATCTGTGAACTGTGCCTCTTTCTTCTGTCCAGGCAACACGAAGTCCTGGCTGCATGCTCACTCTACCTTTGTTTCCTTTGTGTTCTGCTGTAGTTCTTCCCCAAGGCAGCACATGAACAGTGACAGCACAGAAGCAGAAGTTTTGACGCACAACAAAGAACCTGTGACCAGCAAACTCAGCCGGTTAGTGACTCTTAAATATGCACCGTGTTTTTTACGTGTTTTGTGTCGCAGCTCTCGTCTGTTTGGCTTCCAGCCTGCAGCTTGCTGGGCTATATTTTTAACAGTGTCTCTCTCCAGAATTAGAGATGAGGGATAGTCAGGTTAATGACCACAGAGGAATCAGTGAGGAAGAGGAGGAGGGTCTAAGCAGTGAGCAGTTCCCTTCAGCTCTGTGGCTCTTTTTATCCTCTTAAAGTTGTTTTTCTATCGATCTGGTGTTGTGTTACTGCACAGCAGAACAGCGTGGATGGTAATGTAACTGTTGAAAGCTAACCGTTGGAGGTCTAAGTCATCATCAGTGATAACCCCAAACATATCCTAACCCTAAGTTTTGACTTGGAAAAAAAAAGAAATCTTTCTGGTTCGTGTCGGTGAATGTTTTCCTCGTCCACCGACTGCCAAGACATGAAAGAACAACTGACCTATTCTGCTAGCAGCAGGTTGGGTTTATCACTGATGCTGACGTCAACCCTCAAACGTTGTGAAGCCCTGTTGGTGCATCCAGCCAACGATGCCGAGATAAACACAGACTAGTGTTGAAGATAACAGCGATGATGATCAGAGTATATGGATGTATAAATGTCTGTATCGTCTCCTCAGCTTAACCAAACTTTGCACAAACATCATCACACATACAAAGAATACGAACATCTATATTTCTTTAAATGATTTATTATAACTTCCACATGTTTGGATTTCTGTATGTATTATGTTCAGTTCATCATCTCGAAGTCTTGAAAATGTAATTTTCTTCTAAGCTTTTGTCAATAATAAAAGAATAAACACATAGAAACATGTAAAAAATAAATATGTAATAAAAATTCAAACTACTAACAAGATGCTTGAAATGAATGAAAGCGATCAGCAAACACCATTACTCCAAATATAAAAAATAAAATGCACACACATCGAAGCCGGCCGTACAGCTTTAACAGTGTTCATCTATTTACAGCAAAGAGTGTTGATTTTACTATTTAGCATCATTGAAACCTTTTAAATGTATTCTGCAGAGCGGGTTGTATCCATCGTTCCAACACAACGGCTGCGGATACCAACCAAAGGCAAAAGTAAGTATGCTTAAAAACACTTCATCAGTACACAATACCTCTACATAAACAGTTTTTTCATCAGGCTGTGAACGCCTCATAGCACACTGACTCCTTGGTTAGGACCAGATTAGCTTGGTATTGAATGATTTTATATAATTGATGTTGACACAAAGCCTCCCGAGAGTGTGTGTGTATGATGCTGTCCACAAATACACTTTATTCAGTTCAGGTCACTTTTATTTGTATAGCGCCAAATCAGAACAACTCTGAGATCAATAATACAGACAAACCCTGTCGATCATCTACAGGATATCTCTGTGTCTCTGAAGCCTGCCTCCTATATCTTTATATACGTTAGAAACTGTGTGCGATACATTTACAGTTTCTCATGTACATGTATGAGGCAGGTTTCTGATTTGGTAGCTCGGTCACAAATGGCTGTCCTCCTCTAACCCTCATGTAACTCTACTTAAGCTGCACTAGGAGACATGATGGGCACTCAGGAGTATGATGTGATTTGAGGAAGACTGTTCTTGACGGTGTGATGTGAGTTAATGTTTTGCTAATAGTTTTCATCCATTAATGATGAAACCAGTCAGTTTGAGTCAAGTCACATATCTCTGCTCATTAAAACATAATAGTACTCATTAAAGCGACAAAGTAACGTGCTCATTAAAACGTTTTTGCACTGAATAATGAGTACAGGTTTTGCACCCTAAACAGCTGTGTGAGAGATCACTTGCTGTACTTGTGATCTTAGGCTATAGTCTGTTTACACAGCACACTGGCTCTCGGTCTGGAAAAAACATTTTTGTACACGCATAAAATTGCAGTAGAGTAGTTTATTTCTGGATGAGGAAGTATAAAACGTCTTTCCTAACAGACTGGTGTAACATGTGGCATCAGTTGAAAAACATAAATTCAACTAGAAAAAGTTGCATTTCCTGCGAAAATGCAGTGTGAATGCCTCGTAGTGGAATCTGCTGAAAACAGCAGAAGAAGTAAAACTATGTGCTGAGAGGAGGTGAAGAAACTGAAGATTCTGCAGGTGAAGAAGCAGAAATTTGTACTGAAAAGAGGTTAAAAAGTTAAACTGTCTGCTGGAAGGAAATGTTGCCATGAGCAGGGTTCGAACCCGGGCCTCCTGGTGTCGAGGCTGCTGCTCAGCTCACTGAGCCAAACTGGTTCTCAGGTTCGAACCCGGGCCTCCCGCTCTGAGAACGGCTGCTCATCTCACTGAGCTAAAACATGGCTCAGCCCGGCAAACTAAACTGGTGATCACACTGATAATGTGGTCCCATTCAGCAAAATGGGCCAAAAAATCGCATAAAAAGCTTAATATCTCATAAAGTATAACAGTTATGAGCACCAAAAGATATAACAGGAATTAGCAGAAGGAGCAGAACAGTTTAAAGTTTGAATGGTGAAAACCGGCTGAAAACTGAGGGAGGAGTCAACCAGCAAAGGTCAGAGCAGCTAGAATAAGGTAGAAGAAAGAGAAACAGGATCTCAATAGTGTGAATGAGTTCGTTATTGGACTCCATTTTTAGACATTTCTTGTTAAGTCAAGTTTGGGAATCAGGCGTCATCACTGACACCACGCTGGCTGGTCCTACCCCTGAGTGCAGTCTCCAGCGCCATCCAGCTGTGTCACCTGCCAAAGGCCCTGTAACATACTGAAGGATGCTTCACCCTGGGAAGACAATGGGCGCGGTTATATCACATTCCTGCTTTGATGCTGCCTCTGGAGCTGATCCCACACTGCTTGCATCATACGACAGTTCCAGCAGAAGTGGAAGCAGTGTGGGATCAAAAGTGTCCCAGAAATAACATGGGGGTTATTTTTGAATTAAAGCTACATGAAGCTGCACAGAGCAGGTGAGGAGACGGAGGGATGGCATGTAGAGTCTGCTCAAACTTCACAGTGACTGACCTTCTGCAGACTGAACGTTTACTCTGGAAACACTGCCGGTTTGAACTGACCCACCCAATCTGTTCTTTCTTATAATTTATCCTTATTTTTTTCATATTCATATGTACTGAAAGTGTTAAACACCAAACGGCAGCAACAAGATTCCTTCACTTTCTGCCAAAGCCTCGATTTTGATTTCACTGAAAACAATGAAATTACGATGGACTATCCAGGCCAGCTGATCGCTCTCCACAAAGAGCTAACAAAGCAACTGAACTGTTTTCAGACAAAGGTTTCAAGGTTGCATTAAAGCAGATATAACCCATCCCCTGCTCTCTGACAGATGATTATTGGGATACAGCCGATTCATACCTGACTGATCAGTAACATTCAGACTGGAGGCAGAAACCACAACGCTGCTGCTAGTCTGGCTGCAGAGTCTGTGTATTTGCAGGCAGTCCGAGTCAGGCCGTGATTGTTTGGAGACACTTTTGCCTCTGACCAGGCGACTTGTGCAGTCATCTTGTGATGGTTGCATGCTCAGACTCTTGGTAATGAAATTGTTGCCATAACTACTTGAAAAAGATTCAGTGCAGCCACTGATGTTTCCTGGCTGAAAACAGGTTGCTGTGCTGTTTTTACTACAGTGTGACTGAACCATGAAAGAACACAGTAGTTATTTTGAACAGGCGATCAGCGTGTTTGGTGTCATTGTTTCTCCAGATGGGAAAAGAGCCAAAAGATGAGCGAAACAGAAAAGGAGAGACAAAAAGGTAATGCACGCCACACACACACACACACAGTATCGAGGGCTTAACTTGTAGGACCTGACTGAATGATATCTGATTTCTTCATTCAAACATTTCGCTCCACACAGAGCTGAACGTGTACCTGACAAGTCTGTGTGAAAGACAGAGAAGAGACTCAAGAAAGACTCTTTTCTTCTCTGACACATTTCCTCCGACTCGCTCTGCCTGCACTCGTTCTAGCATGCTGGGAGTCATACGGTGGCAGCCGTGGCTTCCTCTTCTGTCAGCACCTCTGTGCTTTTGTTTCTTTGGGATGTTGCATGTTTTCACTTGGTTTGGCAGCAGGTTTGTGTTTTAGATGAATACGACCCAGTTGTTGCTGTCAGTTATTAAAGTCATCATTAATAACAATAATAACTGCTAATACAGGAGTGTTATTCATGAAAATTGCCAGTTGAGAGTGAGCTGCTGCATAAGGACACATTCATATTTCCACTGGTCACATGTGTTTTAAAATGGACTGATTCTTATTCTGCACTCAGAGCACTTTATACAACACGCCACATTCAGCCACACAAGCACCGTCTTCTACGTTTTAAGTGCTTCTAGCTAACATTCACACACTGTGGATGGACGCATCACAGAGGGGGTCGTGCTCATGCAGACTGAGGGAGCCAGGGATCGAACCACCAACCTTCTAATCGACCTCCTGACCTACAGCTACGCCGCTATACCTACTGAATTGCCAGAAATTTGGATATCATGTATCCCATTGTTTGTGGTATTTTTACATCAACCATATGCTCAGCATCTGCTTCAGAAAAAACAGAGGCAACAAAAGTCTGTACAAATTGTGTATTTCCAAAAACACCTGAAGAAGAACGTCACTCTGAATTTGGTCGGACAAAAGGTCAGGAAGAGGATTTACTGTAAAAAGACTGGACTGAAATAAAAATCACTCATTACTCACGTTCAATAATGGAAAAATAATGTATCCCAACAGTTATTCTACAAATAAGTTCTCTTTCATGAGCCACAGCGGGCCATGTGATTAAAAAGAATGATGTTGTGGGGTTAGGAACACTTCCACATCCAACCCACTGTCGCTGTTCATAGTTCAGCCAGAAATACAAAAATCCACTTACTGTAAACAAAGGCAGGAAATCCCACCGTCTTCACGGGGAAGAGTGTGACTCTGCTCTGTAGTCTGACGATTCCAAATTTGTCACAACTCCTCTGTGATTAAGAGTGAAACCATCCGGCTTAACGAGGAAGCCTTTACTTGTTTTAGTATTTCAATGGCAAATCACATCCTGCACAATGCCAGTGCACTGTGGCAGTGTTCCTGTTGTCTGACTGTGTGGTACAAGAAGAAGAAGCAAAGATTATTCAAATGAAGTAACACAAAGCCAGGTGTGGGACTGTGGTGGAAAAGCCTTAAACATACATGTGTGAAAACACAGGGAATCCCAGCACTCTGCAAAAATGTCCCAGTTTTTTACTCTGAAATGAACACATTTAGTTTAATGTGATACAAAACAGTAACCATCAGTGAATATGACTCTATGGCTGCTGCAGACTGTAAAACATTAGTTTCAGGTGCAGCGCTGTGTGTATGATTGTGAGTGGACACGCAGGATGTTCAACATGTGAGGCTCGGCTTGTGTCCTGTTTTCGTTCCGTTTGTTTTAATGAAATGTGACTCCAGGCTTTCTTTCTTGCGTACATGCATACATCTGCTTTCATCCACACGCACAGACGCAGCTCCCATAAGGGTCAGACAGGCTGACTGCATCAAACTGAAGAGTTCAATGGACCAAGTGACGTGTGCGAGTGTTTGTGTGTTTGTGTGTCCTCTTTCTACCTTTTCTCCTTTCTTGTGTCGTAAGACTGAATCTTATTTTCTCTGGTTTACTTAATTCTTTCCCTCGGCTAAATTCATTTAATTCACAGTGTGTGTTTGGTTTTGTTGTGTGTGTGTGTGCGACTGTGTGTGTTGTTTTTGATTTGTCTTACAGCTACAAACGCTCTTAGAGGTTTTTGAAGTCTGCTCGCTTTCTCTCCCCCTCCTTTCACTCACTCTTTGCACCCCTCTCTCTCTTTCTGTCTCACTCTCTCATATGCACACACACACACACACACACACACACACACACACACACACACACACACACACACCCTAAGCCTAACATAACTGGATTAGGACTCAGCTACTAAAGAGAGAGGGAGTGAAAGCAAGTATTGAGGTCAACCTAATAAACATTCATCTCATATCTCGGCTTAGACAGACACACACCAACCAACTGTTTCACCCAGTAACAACACTATGAACAGTTTTCATGGGGATGTTCAATATAATGATGATCCTTTGTGGCGTTATCTAATCATTCAGCTACTGCACTGTAGCCACAGAGTGGCTGATCCCTGTTTGCTTCATAATTTCCATTAGAACATAAAATGCCAGCTATCACTACAAACATGACTCAGTAAATATACCAATTATCCATGTAATAAATATACAAAATAATTATTGTGTCACAGCACTGAAGCTGTTGTTTGTGATGAGCTGTAATGCTGTTCAGGTGTTTCTAATATTCTGACCCTCGTGGATGTAATACTCAGTAATTTACTGCCTGTACATGTTTTTTTACTTGTTTCTGTAAATGTCCAAAGAAGTGGACACGATGATATGATGTTTGGTTGTTTATGCAGATGCTTTCTGTAACGTGACAATGAAACTGTGATTTTGTTTTTGCATTCTCTCTCTGTCTCGTAGAAATGTTAATGGATTGTGTGAAGAACAAGGACTTGAAGAAGGTAAGTACTGATAAGTGTTTGCATATTTATTTATTTGTCCGTAGCTAACTTAAGGAAGTTGCATGGAAACACGTTCCTCTTAGACACCTCTCACACCTTTCGCATCCTTTCCATGTGTTAACAGCTAACAGTAGGATTAACATCTCATTGTGATGCATTTAGACTTTAATTACAAATTTAGTTTGTCATCGTGTTAAAAAAGCCTTTCTGTTAACGTTTATCTCGCCTGTATATCACCTGCAGCTGCAGGAGCTGCACCTGAGGGGAGCCGACCTCACGGTCCTGGACCAGTCAGGGTGGAGCTTGCTACACCATGCTGTTAGTACAGGAAGCAAGGACATGGTGCGCTACATCCTTGACAATGGTAACAGAAAAGCATCGAGTGGAGATGAAGATCTAGTATTTACAGTAATGAAAAACATGCTGGTGTAGTTCTGTTAGGCTGTGGCAGAGCTCCATCCATCCATCCGTTCATCTTTTTCTATTTGTCAAGTCGGTGGGATGACCTCACAGGGCTATGACTGTGAAAATACTGCTACCACTGTTGCTGATAATAAGATGATACTGCAAAGCACAATGTGCAGAAATTCTAACTGAAGGTTAAAAAACCAGTTTGCATAGTTGGATGAACCTTGTGTCTCTACAGTCACTCCTCCTTCTCTGTTTTCCAGCACCAAGTGAGCTGATTGATGTCACTGAAAAACTACAGTAAGTATGTGAAACATTTAGATGTTACAGTAGGAACAAATAACTTGAGGGGATTTGTTTTGGGCTGCGTGTTAACACTAGTCTTAGAATAATAACGAGGTTTGTGTGTTCTCTGTCTGCAATAAACTGACTGTATTCAAGCTTTGATGGTGATGCCAATGAGCTCTGGTCTCTTTCTGTTGCCTGGCATTCCAACAAGTGTAGAAAACATTAAAGAGAATAAACATAAAAGCCAAACAGAATCAGTTGGGTGCCTCTTCATCAGCTGTGTTTCACTCCCAGCATACATGAAATACAGCTCGCTCTCTTCTTTTCTCTCTGGTGCTGCATCACGGACCACCAGTGGGGAAACGGTTCTTCATCAGGCTGCGTCGCTGTGTCACAGGACTATCTGTCATTATCTGGTCGAAGCAGGAGCCTCACTCATGAAAACAGACCTGCTGGTAGGTTCAGTAGTATTTACAGTACTCCACGACTCTGTTAAACAAAAAGGAAACGCCCTCCTTCTTTGTCAGTGTCAAATTGCTTTTTATATTTGCAGACTGACTCCTGATTCATGTAGCTCACGATGACAGACCTACATACAAACAGTATTTTTGCCATCGTTACTGGATATACTGAGTATCACCGATGGCTGGCTGGAAAATGGAGATGTCCAAAAGTTACTTGACGATGTTTCTGTCACAGAGATAAAATTAGTGGGTTGTAGATTTCCCCATAAAGACGTATACTGACACAGTCTGCTCTTCTGAGTAAATAAGTGACTCACCCCTGTCTTAAGCTTTAGTCATGACTAAAGCTTAGGAGAGGTCGGGTGATGCAAGACAGTGCTGAAGCACACAGGTGAATGTACAACGAAGTGGTTTAAAAGGAAGAAAACTGCATGTTGTGACCAATCTGTGCAGAAATCCTTTCAAAGCTTCACACACATTTTGTTCCATTTTGTCTTTCTCAGCCCCGGAGTATGTCGAGTCTTCTTTACTTTAATCGTCTCAGCGAAGAAGCACAATCCACACAGCTAGAATTTGCCTTTTCAGAGAATAAAGCATCAACACAAATGTGTAGTGAACAACACGTATGTGGAGAACATATGTCTGAAACACTCGCTCAGGAAGCATTACAGAGGGGAGCTGATGAACGACTGCACATTTTGGTGAATGCAGTGCAAAAATAGCACTATTGCAGTGGCTTTAGCACATGTTTGTGTTCTGGTCTCAAATATGTTTCTTTTTTAGTTTTTCTGTGGAGGTTTTAACTGCATAGAAAAAGCTCTTAACTCACTGGACTCAGCAATGACCTAGATACTGAGGGGAGGAGAGGGGGGAGGATGTAGAGAGAGAGAGAGAAAACAAGAGAAGTTTTAACATTCACCATAAAGTACTTTGTTTCATCTTAAAATGTCTCTGCACTTGGACTCTCTCCTGCTTGGCTCTCGCTCTTCCTGGAGCGTAAACCCTACCCGTGGCTTTACCACTGTTATGGTTGCGGTTAGGACTGGGCGATACATCGAGTTTTTAAATATATCGATAACTTTTTATATGAGATGTGGCAATATCGTTTATATCAATATAGTCTATGTTACGTTATAATTATACTTGTGGAGCCGCAAGTTTGCCTCTCTTTCGTCCACTTTTGTCTCCACGCTGCGTTACTCTGCCTCGCCTCTCCCCCTCCCCCATCGCTTCACCTGCAGGCAACGACAAGACGGACACGGCAGCTATCACAGAGGAGCTGCTCGGCAAAAAGAAAACATTTGAAGATTATTATTTTAGTGCTGCAGCGTTACTCTCGTTAAAATGACGTTAACGCCGTAACTGCATTAACCCGACAAATCTCCGTTAACGAGTTACCGCAGGTCGCCCCGTGCGTGGGGCTGCGCGGCCGTGCAGGTAGCACTACCAGTATCTTCACCATTTACAACAGCGCCAAAAGTGCAAAATGAAGAGTGTGTGAAACTGTGTGCTGCATCCCAGACCGTCTCCCAGCATCCTGCCCCGAAACAAACCACCTTACAAAACTCGTAACCTCACAATAAAAACCTTTCATTTTCTCAAAAATCATCAGTGCGCCTTATGCATGACTTCTGGTTGTGCTTACTGACTGCAAACTGATTTTATGTACACGGCGCTCAGCAATCTGTCAAAAATGTTTTGGTACAACTTTGCTAAGCTACGAGGCCGCACCGCTTGATGGATTGTTGGAGCATTACGGCTACCGTAGTCAGGAGCCTCGCGGAGTGATGCGTACTCTGCTTCACTGTGTGTGTATAAGGACCATAAATGGCACCTGTAAGAGACACGGTTACAAAGAGGATTTCAAACTCCAGGCTGTCAGTCACGCAGTAGAACAGAGCAGCTGCTTGTTATTACCCATATGGAAAAGATATTTATAAATCTTATAAAGTTTGTATCTGTCTTGTGTGAAACTTGTATGAAAAGCATATAAGAGTGAAAACAGATATAAGATCCCTTGAAAAATTATATAATGAAACTTGTATGTTTTGGATACTTACTAAAACAGTGTATGAAAGTAATGAGAAAGTGGCCACTTTCATGAGTAAATCATATAAGTTTTTACTATTTCTTTTCCATATGGGTACGCTCAGCGTCTGTTAGTTTACATTTTGACTGCACGATTGTGAGCTTTTTGTTATGCACAAAAACAACATTGTTTTCTTTTATTTATGGAGCGTTATTATTTAATAAATGCTGATCATTTATATAATTTTTGCACGTACATCTGCGCTGCATGTTAATAAAAGTGTGTGTGTGAGATCTGGGACACAGCTTTGACTAAGAACTCTCTTTTTGTTCTTACTTGGCTTTAAAATAATATTGAGATATATATCGTATATCACCATCCAGCTAAAGATCGAGATATGAATTTTGGGCCACATCGCCCAGTCCTAGTTGCGGTCATGTTTTTTTTCCATATATTGTAATTAAGTAAATAGATTTATGTCCCAACAACATGAACCACCCACACTGTAAAGCAGCTTCTATCCTCAGATAGCTTCTTTGGTTTTTAGTGCACTGCTGAGTCTTGATTGGTGAGCTGGTTGCTCTGTGTTGGGCCGCCTCCGACACAGGGAAGCAAGGACGCAAATGAGAAACGTTCCTAAACAGTTTTGTTTTCTGCTTTTACATTTCTTTGTATGCAATGCAACATTTCAGAAACTGGGAGGAACCTGTACAGTGAAGGCAGCATTACTGAGCAGCATTAAACACACAGTTTTGTTTGTTTGTTTTGATCATGTAAACAGTTTAATGCAAACAAAGTTTAGTGGGCTAACACAAAGCTCTTTGTCATACAAAAATAATCATTTTTTAATGTAATGCTGCGCGTCTCTTCTTCAGGGTGATACTCCTAAGAACAGGGCGGAGAAGGCTGAAGATGCTGAACTGGCAGCGTACCTGGAGAACAGACAGCATTACCAGATGATACAGAGAGAGGATCAGGAGACAGCTGTCTAAAATATTTGAACTCTCCTTGAACTGGACATGGATGAAGGTTTTGTCTCCTTCCTCATATTGACCAGACAGAACGTGTTTAATGCCTTTGTGCGAGTTGAACTGGACACAGGTTCCAGTTTACTGCTGACAGCCCTCAAAAACAGGTTGAGAGTGAAGCTGTGCCAAACGTGGTTTAAATAGCAGGGCTGGCGTTAACTGCGGTGAAGCTACGCACATTTTCAGAAGTTTATTAAGTCGTTTTGATAGTTTGATGTTAAATAGCTTAGTGAGAATAATAATATTGATTTAGAAATCTTGTGAAATTCTCTGACTTGGAACATCGGTTTGGGGAATTGGGGCTTTGAAGACTCATGTTCATATGGTAATGATTTTACTTTATTTCTTATGATTATTAAATACACAACAAACACAAAACCTAAAACTGTCAGAAACTACAGACACTGTATGTGTATAGATCATAGATCATACAGGATGCAGACTGGAGCTAGACTGATAATTAAAAAGTTAAGTGTCCTGCTGACGTGTTCAAGGCCAAAGTTCTTTGTAGTAAAATACACATGTGACTAATAAACATCCGAATCACTAGCTGGATAAAAACCACACACACTTTGTCACATATTGTGACCTGATGGTAAACAGGATACAAAGCATGAAGAAATTAAACATTTTCCAATGTCGAATTCTTTCATTTTTTTAATTCATTTGAATTTGAATATTGAAAGACACAGAAAACTTTTACATCTACCAAATTCACAAATGTGTGTTAGGACGACACGTTCAACATGTCCAACATCCTCCGCTTTAACATTTATTGAATGTCCAACAAGGACACTGAGAGCAGAGCAGCCTCGACCTTGCAGGGCTGGATACTGGTGAAAAGAAGAGTTGGTCAAAACCACAAGTGTTCATCCTCTTGGGACCATGAATACCTCTAGTTCATTTTATGAAGGTTATTGGCATCATCAGTATAAATGCTGTTAGATTAATACTTGAACTAAGCCTTAAAATATTTTCCAGTTCTGTGCTTTTGTTTCATAAATGATGTGTTCATAGAGGTTTTACTAATAATACCATTTGTAGCCAGAAAACTCAAACTGATGGCACTGCCCTCGTGATTCCTCTTGAATAATTTCAGCACAAATAACCACATATTTCAGCAGAAGAGATCCGAATGTATTGAATGAACGTAACAGTGGATTGGCAGACGCATGTTGCCGCTGTAGTAGGTGGAACAGGAAGTGCTGTGAGTGTCACAGACGTCAGTACCCCAACAGAACCTGCAGGAAACCACCAATGAGTCGAGGTTTTACTGGAGACACAGTCCTTTCCAGGTTTAACGCACAGAACTGACCTGTGTTGTTTGCACATTGTCACCACTGCTGTGATCTTGATTTGGTAGAACACACAACACTGACTGTTATTATAAGACATGGATCATAAGGCCCTAAATATTTAACACATCTAGAATTAAAGCCTTCGTGTCTTTGATCATTCCTGTTAATAAAGTTGATTCACCACAAGCATGTCTGCCAAAACCATTGACTGAAAAAATTGTGATTAGAGCGGTTTTTCATTCAGTGACTGTGGGGGAGGTGTTATATTAAAGTATAATAATGTCAAATTAGATCAAATCGATTTAAGTTAAACAAATCTAATTAGATATAACAGATGGAGCAATTAAGAAACATATTTTGGAATATTTACATCAGTAAAATTGATTTCATCAGCGGTTTGCGACTGCAAATGAAGATGTAG
The DNA here is from genome assembly GCF_051167445.1 of Perissodus microlepis. Classification (NCBI taxonomy): domain Eukaryota; kingdom Metazoa; phylum Chordata; class Actinopteri; order Cichliformes; family Cichlidae; genus Perissodus; species Perissodus microlepis. The sequence goes on along the minus strand of NC_140482.1, from coordinate 2,244,768 downwards.
CTCATCGAGAGCTTCCTTAGTTTCATCTTTATTATTTTTTCTGTGTATTTTAAAAGGCAGTAACTATTAGGCCGCTCCCCTAACAAAGAAAAGAATGTGTTGTTTTTAAATATGTTTTAAATGAATGAGTAATTACACGTTGGCACAATGATGCAGTAGTCAGCACTGGAAGAGCAACAGCATAGAGATCAAGGAAATTCGTGTTTTTTGTTATGTATGAAGACAAAAGATCAAAATTTGAAATGACTCTAAACATGGTGAGGACATCTACAAGCAACAGAATAAACATGTTACCACTCATTACATGGCTCTTTGATTGATTTTAGTTTTAGACTTTCCAGGAATACTAAAATATTTGAAGAGGAAACAGGAACAATTACAAAATAAAGTTTTTCACACTGCTTTGACATGAAGTAAATATGATGTGAAGAAACCTGTCTATTTTAATGTTAGTTTCCTTTTGGGGGGGATTTCAGTGACTTTGTCAAAGTGTATTATAGAGTTTACTGTACAAAGTTTAGACCCGAGCGCAGCACCTACTGAATCCTTTCAAACCAAAAGTCTGTGCCCAAGTTTACGGACTTTTTTGTTTTGCCTGTAACTTTCAGCATTTGAGCTTTTTTGATGTCTTAAGGTTGCTTTGCGTTGGAATTCTTGTGATGTAAAGTTAGGATTTGTTTTTCAATCATCTGTTGCCAATGTTGTTTTTTTTTCAAGGGAATTCTTTGTTGAAACATTTGTATGAAATAGTTTAAATCGCAATTATCAACAGTGTGTTTTTATCTTTCATTATCTCCACATTTACTAATTGGTTTTAACTCCAGTTTGTTTTTGAGAGGAATGTAAAGAATAAAACAAAGAGGAGGTAGTTTGTTTTTTCATGGTGTCTTTTGCTTTTTATGCATGTAAAAGTACACCAAAAAAGCCATTAAAGTTTTTCAATTTCTTCCTGCTCACGAGTGATTATATTTACACAAAAATATTTCATATTCAAACAGCAGATTGCGAATGCCTTGAAGCTGTGGACTGACACAAATGTATTGTTTGTTGCCAAGTTTAATGGCCTCTCCACATGCTTTCTAACTCTACCATTGCTCCTACGATCTGATTTTCAGAAGCTAGGATAGAAGGATGCGCTCTGCCAGGTGAATACAAATGCAGTCCCTGCATGCCAGCCTGCTCATGTGATACCCGACTCTCTGATGCAGAGATATTATTTATTTTGTGAAGGAGTCAAACTCATTCAGTTTGTAAGCACACAATAATTCAAATATCTGAAAGATTCACTAGAAATTTGATTTGCATTGTTTCTGGTTTCAGCTGTTATGGACTGGAGATGTCAGAGTCCAGTAAGCAACAAGTCAACTTTCTCTTTTTTACCAGTTTCCCCAGTTGCTGTTACTGAAGTCACCGTTACATACACAACATTAAATAAACAGAAAAGGGTGCAAACAAAACAAACAAAACCAGATTGCATGTCCATTTCACACTGGACACTGTGGACCAGCGTGTCGATTACATGCTTTGCTGTGATATCGTTTAACAGGAGTTGTCAAATGTTAATCCTGGCAACCCCAGCGTGGGGGTCTGATTACCACAGAAACCACTGTTGTTGACCCTCCATGTCTTTCAGAGCTCCTCTCTCAGAATGTTCTAGAGCTCCCTCTTCCTCACTCAGTATAGCTACAGCTATCACTACGGCCGTTGTCTTCCGCTTGTGCAGCGCTTCTATGTCTGGTTGGTTTGTAAATGGCCTGTATTTGTACAGCGCTTTTCTAGTCCCTAAGGACCCCAAAGCGCTTTGCACAACCAGTCATCCACCCATTCACACATCTACCCATGCCATCACCATTCACACTGGTGATGGCAGCTACATTGTAGCCACAGCCACCCTGGGGCGCACTGACAGAGGCGAGGCTGCCGGACACTGGCGCCACCGGGCCCTCTGACCACCACCAGTAGACAACGGGTGAAGTGCCTTGCCCAAGGACACAATGACCGAGACTATCCAAGCCGGGGCTCGAACCGATTACCGATTACAAGGCTCCCAACTCTTGAGCCACGATTGCCCCCTAGATGCGGGGCGATCGTGGCTCAAGATCGCCCCGCATCTAGGGACAAGACCCCTGGTTTGGAGCATCTTTGCACAGCCTACACCTGGGTTCTTGTCTGGTATGGTAGACCTTGTTCCGGTATTGCCATGATTAGTGCCTCTGTACTATCTTTCAGTCCAGCTTTATCCAGCCACTGGTAGGTTTTCTGGATGTCACTTCTTCTATTTGCCGGTGGCACATGCTGTGCAGGGGCCTGTTCTTCTATGATGGTTCCTCTCATTGCTGGTCTTCTTTTTCAGGGTTGCGCTGCCTGAAGTATTCACTAAGCATGTGGTCAGTTGTGGCCATCTTCCTTATGGAAGATGGATGTTCATGGTCTCATCCTGGATAGTGGTTCTGGCCTCCTCCCTTCCGTTTACAGTCTCAGAGTGCTGGACTTGGGGTGAAACCATTTCCTTGTTTTCATCAAGGTCAGTGGGGCTTCTATCAAATCCTTTGGCCAGCTTTTTCTCCCAGTTGGGTATCTGATGACTGCCATAGGTGTTGATTGCCCAGATCTTGTTCTTCCCATTCACGTAAGTCCTAAGGAGTTGGCTTACTCTCTGCAGGTATTTGGTGGTGCGGCTATCCTAGCAGCCTCTTCATGGTTCTCATTTACCTGTGGGGTTCCCAGGGACTTGTGGCTTTCCCCTGATGTGCTGTATATCCTGGTGGTGTGGATCAGTGAATTGACATCTCATACACTCTGGCATACAGCTTGATGTCATCCATTTTAAGGTAGACCCTACAATAATACATACAGAGAGAAACCCAACAATCAAATGACAAATGACAGTGGGAAGGAAAAACTCCCTTTTAACTAGGGATGGGTACCGGTTCTTACATAAACGGTAGTAACCAGACCGAAAAGCAGCGCACATTTCGGTGCTTTATTTCGGTGCTTTTTTTTCCTGAGATGTCATACACTTTGGATTCTAGCCAATCATTTTACCTTTCCAAGGATAGTAGGCGGGTCCAGGTACGTACATTCTTTTAGAGCAGAGCTACAGATGAAAAATGCCCAAGGCGAAGCAGTCAAAAGTCTGGCTGTACTTCACAGCAAATGCAAACTCAGCAGCCTGCAACAAGTGCTTTAAGGTGATACTGTGATACTGTGCAAAGGAGGTAACACCTCGAATCTGATGAAACACCTGGCGACGCATAGCGGAGTTTTTTTAAAGTCGAGAAATGCACCGTATTTGATAGCTTGCTGCGAGACCTCACATCGTGCACATCTACTGCGGGTGTGGTGCCTGTTATCGGACCCGGAGTTAGCAACATCCCCCAAAAACCCGAAGAGGAGAGTCCTGGCCCCTAGCCCTGCCAGTGTAGCAGAAATGATGACAGATGATGATGGCAGTAGCAGCCGTTCTTCTCTGCGTGAGTAGCTTAATGTTGTTCGTGTGTAATTTACATTGAGTAGGCTAACCACGTTATTACATTAATGCACGTAAGGTGAACTAGCAAACACCGTTGTAATAAAATGCGGCTGTCTTCTTGTTTGATGGCAGATGCTCCCTTCACCCTGGCCAAAAAGGCTAAAATGACCAAAGAAAAAGTGGAAAACAGTTAAACATGAGAGGTTTTTGGACAAAGTTTGTGTTTTTTTCCATTGATTAAGCACTGCTTCAGGCCAAGAGTGATGCCATAAATCCCCTATAGCTGCAGAAAAGGCTAACATTGTTATCTTTTTACAAAAAAACAGCTGAACATGAGAGGTTTTTGGACCAATTTTGTGTTCTCCATTCTTTAAGCACCGGTTTGAGCACCGTTTAAGCACCGGCACCGTTTCAAAAGTACCGGTTTGGTACTGGTATCGGATAAAACCTAAACGATACCCATCTCTACTTTTAACAGGAAGAAACCTCCGGCAGAATCAGGCTCAGGGAGGGGCGGGGCGGGGCCATCTGCTGTGATTGGTTGGGGTGAGAGAAGGAAGACAGGATAAAGACATGCTGTGGAAGAGAGACGGAGATTAATAACAAGTATGATTCAGTGCAGAGAGGTCTGTTAACACATAGTGAGTGAAGTAGAAACTCCCAGTGCATCATGGGAATCCCCCGGCAGCCTACGTCTATTGCAGCATAACTAAGGGAGGATTCAGGGTCACCTGGTCCAGCCCTAACTATATGCTTTAGCAAAAAGGAAAGTTTGAAGCCTAATCTTGAAAGTAGAGATAGTGTCTGTCTCCTGAATCCAAACTGGAAGCTGGTTCCACAGAAGAGGGGCCTGAAAACTGAAGGCTCTGCCTCCCATTCTACTTTTAAATACTCTAGGAACAACAAGTAGGCCTGCAGAGTGAGAGCGAAGTGCTCTGATAGGGTGATATGGTACTACAAGGTCATTAAGATAAGATTAGACCTTGCATGTGAGGAGCAGGATTTTGAATTCTGGATTTAACAGGAAGCCAATGAAGGGAAGCCAAAACAGGAGAAATATTCTGTAGTCTGGCCTCTAGTGTTGTTCACCACATCCACATCAAATTCCCAATGAAGGCTCTTGGGGTCCTGTTGACACAAAAGCAATGCTATTGACAGTAAAAGGACACTGTGCCACTTTGTTAGGTATACTTTCGTTCACTCTACAGCAACAACCTATTATGCACTACAGGGTCCAGCGCTTCTCTCACAGACAGGCCTCCTGTATCCCAGTATCATTTGTTCTGAAAGTTGAAAGTTGTCAGTTTGACGTCCAGCTTGGAATGTTTTTCTTTTTTTGCCATTGTCACTTTCTCTGTTTCTCATTGTGTTGTACAGCTTGGAGCACTTTTTTTTTTCCATCTCTTTCTCTTTATAAACTTTCAGTATCATTAACAAAAACACACATCAATTTCACAGTGTCTGCAGGGCTGGACTGGGACAAAAATCGGCCAGTGCATTTTGACTGGAAACCGTCCCACCAGGTATTAAAGCCATAAAGCCTTTGAATGAAAACAAACGCTGTTGTGACAGTGATGTACAGTCTTGTTGGTATATGCATGATTTCTATACATTTTATGTCAGATAAAAACTTTGGTTGTAAGATTCAGATAATTATTTATTAAAAGCGAGACATTTTAAATGAGAATAAGAAAGAAAAGTATTTCTTGGTGCCCCCCTTTCCCTGTTAATGCCCTACCTGGCCCCCTGGCAAAACTTTGCTAGGTCCGCCCCTGCACAGTTACCAGCTGTCAGCCATAAAAAAGGATCCTGGTAGTGATGTTTGCGAACGAAATGGCTCTTAGAGCCGAATCTTTGACGTGAACGACGCGAGCCGGCTCCTTATCGCCAGCCGTGTTTTTTTTCTCTCTCTCTCTCTCTCTCTCTCACTTTTTTCCGCTTCACTCTGCTTTGCGCTGGGCAGAGGGGGGAGGGGCGTTAGTTACACTCAGTAGCACAGGAACAGAGCGGGAGGGAGAGAGAGAGAAAGAGAACCAGGGCCAACAACGTCACATTAGAAAGGTATAGTAATCATCCACAACTATTTTCAGTTGCAGATGATAAAGGATTCAGAAAGTTTATTCATGCAGGTCCATATGACAGAGAATATGCATCTTCTTTTTGTTTTCATATTTTAATTTATATTTAATTGTGTTGTGGTTTGCAGTGTTTTGTGTTGTTTCACTTTAAATTTGTTTAAAAGGAAAAAGCTGAAAATTTAAATAGTTAAAAGTTGAAATGTAAATAGTTGGCTTTTGTGTTATGATTTATTTATTACATTTTATGTGGAGTGAATAAATAAAAGTATATTTACGGTGGCCCCTACAGACAAAGCACGTACAAACTACAAAACACGTACAAAACACAACAGAAGTGCTCCAGGATGCTAGGGGGCAGTGTTGAGCTTTTGTTACCTCGTGGCTACACAAGCCAGGAAGTACCAACGACCTGATTTGGTGTGTGGTAGTAACAGGTAAATGAACTTTTTTTTTTTAAATTATTTGAATATATATGAGTGCTTGTGTATAAATACACAAACAATACACACGTGCTTTCAATTGTGTAATTTAAGTGATGTAGGTAGCTCTGTTTGGAAGTTCAGTTAACGCTAGAAATGTGTTTTGAAGTTTGTACGTGTTTTGTCTCTAGGGGCCATCGTATATATTTATATATAAACATATATAAATAAAACCACTTTTTTTTTTTTTTTACATTAGTAATTCCTTTTGTGTATAATTTTATATCGTTGTTAATAATAAATTAATTAAAGCAACAAAACAACCTGAAGAGCTGGTTCGGAGCCGAAAGAGCCGGTTCTCTAAAAAGAGCCGGAAATCCCATCACTAGATCCTGGTGTTAGAGCCGCCCCTGCACAGTTACCAGCTGTCAGCTACTTAGAAAAGGATCCTGGTGTTATTTCTCAGAAACAGTTCATAACTTCCCTTCAACTCATTCATGTCACCTAAAAGGTAAACCTGTTTCTCCATCACCTGTTCAGCTCTGATGATTCAGTAAGGACATCTCCTGGTTTCATCTTCATGTTTCCCTCTCACCACATATCCAAACCGACATCATGACCAACAGCTTTACAGCTGTGGCTCCAGCAAACATCAGCTGATACTAGAAATTAATATTAAATCAATTCCAACAACAGCTGATCAAGCTTAAAAGTGCTGCTGTTGTTTAGTGCGACATCCGCTGGTTTCCTCTTTCTGGCGCAAAGTGGGCGATAAACAAACAAGAGAGACGATCAGCTGATCATTGATCAGTTTCATGATTGAAGTAGCAACAGGAGAGAATGAGAGAAGAAGAGGCAGCTGTGCAGCAAAGACAGAATAACTCCAGCTTTGTGTCTTTTTCATTGTAGCTGAAGTCCGGGACAAACTGTTCCTTTTCAGCTCAATACGAAACGCGTAATATTTTCTCTGAATGCGGGACGATTCGTCTTTTTACGGGACAGTTGGCAACTCTAATAACTAACCTTATGAATAAAATAAAGTTCAACATCAGTAACATCATAGCACCCACCCAGCTGTATAGAAACTCCGTCATGCTAGCTAGTACGCAGTACGAGTTATTGTAACTGACTGTAAAAAGTCAGCATAACAAAAATAAACTCCACCTAAACTTGAGCAAATGCCCGGTATGCCCGATGGCCAGTCCAGCTATGGTCGTGCCATCAGACCCCTGGCTTAGCAGAACAACAACAACAAAAAGGCGCTCTCTCACCCAGGAAATACACAGTTGCAGAGAGAGCGTGCGTTCGCCCTGTAACCATGGTAACCGTAACGCTGCCGCCTGGAACAACAGAACATAGCTGTCACACAAACCCAGTCCTGACCCGCCACAATATGAAACAGGAAAATACCGCCGTGTAATGCATTTATTTCAACAAAGTAACTGTATTCTAAATACCACCTTTTTAAACGGTAACTGTAGCAGAATACAGTTACTCATATTTTGTATTTTAAATACGTAACGGCGGTACATGTATTAACGGAATACATGTGGCGGTACAACACTCCCCAACACTGGGTGGTCATGACAATTTTCATATTAATGATCATGAGACAGACCTGGCAGCCCATTGTTCGTCAGTCGTGCTAGTTTCAGTCATGCAAATGTCCTGTTTATAAGGTTGAAGTGTCCTGTTTTATAAGGTTGGGGAAACCTGCAGTCAGCTGACACTGAAGAAGTCACTTGGATGAGTGACGAAACGTTTCTCCCCAGTCGACATTTTGGGATCCGTCTTGGATGTTTGTCACTGTGATTGTTTCTGGATCCTGTTCAGGGAAGTTGCAATGGTATGCTCTTAGATCCACTGAGCATTGAGTTTATGTGTTGCGTCCTTCTCCTATGTGCTCTTCCATTGCTCCGTCTTCAGCCTTGGTGGGGCTGTTCTCATATTGAATTCAAAATCCTCCTCCTCACATACAAGCTCTTAAATAATCAGGCCCCATCTTATCTACAGTTGTGCAGCAACAACTGCCAGTTGGTCTGCACATGTTTTAAGCACTCTTCCTGCTACACTGTCAGGACTAGCTGCTTTCCTCGCGTTGACTCTGCGCAGTGTGGCTCTGACCTGATTCAAGCTGGGTGGGGGCGTCGTCCCTCTCTGAAAGAGCAGGATGGGTGATGGTGTCCCTGTTTTGTTGTTCAAAGCGGGCGAAGAACTGGTTTAGGGTATCAGGTAAGGTGATGTCCAGGGAGTTTGTTTGTGTGCGACTGTCTTTGTAGCCAGTGAGTGTCTTGATCCCCTGCCATGTATCACATGTAGCACATGTGATACAACTTTTCACGGCCACTACAACCTGGTACCAATTACAGTTTGGGCAGAGTGTAAACACCCGGGGGACACAGCTGAACAATGTCTAACTGACAAGACGGGAAGCAAAACTGAACATCACAGATACAAGACAAACACACAGACTCAGACTCAGGTGTGAACTTGACACTGGGACTGGGGACAAACAGACAGGGAGACATGAGAACAGAAAGGGGAAAACACAGGAACCAGGAATACAGACATCCTAACTAGATAATACAGGGAGAGCAGGCAGACATGAGGACGTGCCTGGGGAGACGCAGGAGATGAGACAGAGACAGACTGGAGACCAAAGGGAACAAACAAACAAACAAGAGCCAAGGACTAAAAATAAACTCATTATTTCACTAGTGTTTCTAAGTTATACAAGCTTGAATTCTAGAAAGTGAATCAGAAGTCCAGAACAAACTCAAAACCTGTGTCAATGACCCAGGACCATGACATTTAAGACCTTTCTTTTCACACAGGCTGACGCTTGATAGCTGTTCCTGTTTGGTGTCTTCCCATTTTCACTGTCTTTTGGCACTTTCAAATTACACAGGTTGGTATGTCTTTATTTTCTTAAGCACAATCAGTTTACATGTAATAAAATGTGTTATATAAATAAATAAAATTGTCATTAGGAGCCACAACGCAGTGTTGTGTTGAAAAGACAAGAAGGCCTCAAATAAACGAGTCACTGAAGACATTTGCACAGATAAAAATGGAAACATATGAGGTATGTGCAAAGATACCAGTGATTGGTGTCCTGCCAGCCTGGTGTGTAACTAAAACTAGGGATCGAACCACAAACCTGCTCGACCGCCTGAGCTACAGCTACACTTAGGCAAACATTTTAAAATGCATGTATGTACTAAACAGGTGCAGTTGTGTCTATTAGGGTGAAAGTTAATCATTTTCCATTTCCTTACTTTTCACTCAATGGAGTATGTTCTGATGACTTTTAGAAAATTTGAAAGGTACAGTTGACTGACTCTCAAATGACACAGTAAAGGAATTTTAAATCGCTCCTGGATACATCTTAGTTTAATCTCTGTCATGGAGGAGGACCGCACATCCATGAATAAAACACTACAGTCACCGAAAAAGAAAAGGAAAGCCTTTTTGCATTTCCTTTCTCTGACACACTCACGGCATTTGAAATAACTTTTCATCACGACCCCAAAGAAATCTGCCAAGAAAAAAGCAGAAATCTGCTTTTGTTTCAAGCAAAAAGTCAGAATGTGGTTTCAAGACTCTTTTTTTTTTACTATGTTTTTATGTCTTATGGCAGATGGAGCTCTGGGCCCTGACACAGATAATGAGAGCAGAGAGAACAAAGTCACCCAAGTGCTCATTGAGCACTTCCTTTTCTTTTTGTCTGCTTTCTGTGCAAATTAATTGATATCGAATTATTCTGTGGGTGTGATTTTCACTAACAATTCTTGCCACATTAGCAACAATTCAAATGTTGCTAGATGATATAAAACTGTATGCTGACATATGTTTAGATACTGAAACGTAACTCAAATGCACGGGTTTTCTGCAAACTGAAAAATAAATCTAAATACTGGATTGGGTAAATATGTAAGCCAACCAGAAGAAGCTACAGCCTGGTACACGGGTGAGGATTGTACCAAATTCATGCTTTAAAGATGGTTAAATAATTCTGTTGATTTATTTATAATCTGAAAAGTAAATATATGCAAGAAAACATGAAATATTATATTTATGGGTTGATATAAATGCAACTGGTCACTACATTATGCTTTTTGTGCACTTAGGCTCACCCACTTGCAAGCCCTGCGGTGTATGTGATTGCAGTGTGTTTCTCGGTCAGTGGGCTAAAGACAAGCTTGTGCGTTATGGGTCAAACCGGTTTGAGACAGACTACTTCCCCTTTTGTCTTTCTGACTTCCATTTTCTGTTGGTGTTTTTCTGTTCTCGCTGTTTTTGATAACACGTCATAATAACTACACACCATTAAGCATTAGTCAGGTATTATATGTAATTTTGTCTTGATACAACACAATATTTTATACTTTTTAAATGATGGATTCACCAAGAAAATGAACTAGTTCTTCAATAAGCCAAATAATGTATGTCCACATGATGCCTGTCATTTGCAGGTGAGAGCAAGCCTGAAACAATACTGTAATAGGATGAAAACATTCATTGTAATGCACATCGTATTGGACAGCTTCACTGCAGAAGCAGCAATAAGTAGCCAAATGTCATGCCCGGTTTGTTGGTGCCTGAAGCACTTTTATACATGCCTGTTATTTTTGGTTCCAGAAAGCACACTTTAGGCTCTCTTACAAGTGATGGCAAAACGAGGCCTTTAACTTGGCTGACAGTAAATAGACATGTAGTTGTGTTTGCAGTTTCTGCTGTGTTTAATTGGAGCTCTTACTTTGACAAATTGTGGGGGTTGCCCCAGTAAATGAATAGTTAAGTAACTCATAGGATAACAATTACACAAAATATAATAAAATAATATAAATGATGATATATCGCATGGATTCTTCTGTTTTCTTTCTCAAAACAGAAAAGATGCCATCATTCCTCATTTGTTTGATCCCATCATAATCAGCCTTGTCATTTAAAAATCATTATCTTCAGGATAACACAGAGGAGAGTTTAACTGCCCAATATCTTGATGAAGATTTACTTCAGTTAATCCTGCAAACGACTGGAGGGAATCCTCATGGGATGCTGCAGCAACTCCAGTCCCTGGACAGGTTATTAGAGCAGCAACGCATAATTGCAACTGGTGTCTGAATCTTTCACTCCACCATGCATCACCAGCTTCGCTTCCACTGTGAGTTTCTGACATAAAAAGAGAAAAACAAAAAAATGTATGTGCTTTCCACAGGGAGACTGATGTGTGTATTTTTTATTGCATTTGAATTTGGAAGATGTTGTAAGTTAAAGTTAAAACAGACTAGAATAAGGGCAACCTTACAAACACCATATCGTCTTAAATAGTCATTTGTCTGTCCATCCATTCTTACTTGAAATAATAAACTTTATTGGAATATCATATTTGTTTAACTCTAAAGGGTTAAAAGTGATGCTGACTCACTTTTAACTGCAAGCTAGTGAGTGAAATTTGATCCTTGTAATTGATGTCTGCTACTAATATGGGTTCCTCGAGAGCAGACATACATATGGTGTGACCTAGAGAAGAATGAACCTGACACACATCTTTGAACAGTAGGAGGAAGTCAAAGTACCCAGAGGAAAATCCAAAAGAAGTGTCCAGTTAACAGCTGTCTAAAATTCTACAGGCTAGTTACCACAGTCAGGAGATTTATTGTTAGGGATATAGAAGATAGCTTTGGTACGGATACCTTTTATTTTTAGATAATTTGTACAAACTAGAGAACCTCAAGTTGCAGCAATCAGTCTATCTGCTGCTGGGGAAACTTCAAGGTATTCTGGGCAGGATGGATTTCTCCCTGAGGATTGTTTCCACTGTTCTGGAACACCAGTTTCAGGCCATCCAACTCTCCTTTTCCCCAGCAACAGCATTTCCCTAGCCTAGTCTGGTTGATTGGACTAGGGAAAAGAGCATGGTGGAATAGTTGGTTGCAGGTCTGTGAATCTGTCAGTGACTGTCATTCTGGTTTAGGAACATCTAACTGTTTAGCCAGTTCAATTCAATTCAATTCAATTCAATTCAATTCAATTTTATTTATATAGCGCCAAATCACAACAAAAGTCGCCTCAAGGCGCTTCATAGATACAGAGAAAAACCCAACAATCATATGACCCCCTATGAGCAAGCACTTTGGCGACAGTGGGAAGGAAAAACTCCCTTTTAACAGGAAGAAACCTCCGGCAGAACCAGGCTCAGGGAGGGGCGGCCATCTGCTGCGACCGGTTGGGGAGAGAGAAGGAAGACAGGATAAAAGACATGCTGTGGAAGAGAGACAGAGGTTAATAACAGATATGATTCAATGCAGAGAGGTCTATTAATACATAGTGAGTGAGAAAGGTGACTGGAAAGGAAAAACTCAATGCATCATGGGAATCCCCCGGCAGCCTACGTCTATTGCAGCATAACTAAGGGAGGATTCAGGGTCACCTGGTCCAGCCCTAACTATATGCTTTAGCAAAAAGGAAAGTTTTAAGCCTAATCTTAAAAGTAGAGATAGTTTCTGTCTCCCGAATCCAAACTGGAAGCTGGTTCCACAGAAGAGGGGCCTGAAAACTGAAGGCTCTGCCTCCAATTCTACTTTAAATACTCTAGGAACAACAAGTAGGCCTGCAGAGCGAGAGCGAAGTGCTCTAATAGGGTGATATGGTACTACAAGGTCATTAAGATAAGATGGGGCCTGATTATTTAAGACCTTGTATGTGAGGAGCAGGATTTTGAATTCAATTCTGGACTTAACAGGAAGCCAATGAAGGGAAGCCAAAACAGGAGAAATCTGCTCTCTCTTTCTAGTCCCTGTCAGTACTCTTGCTGCAGCATTTTGGATTAGCTGAAGGCTTTTCAGTGAGTTTTTTGGACATCCTGATAATAATGAATTACAGTCGTCCAGCCTGGAAGTAATAAATGCATGAACTAGTTTTTCAGTGTCACTCTGAGACAGGATATTTCTAATTTTAGAGATGTTGCACAAATGGAAGAAAGCAGTCTTACATATTTGTTTAATATGTGCATTGAAGGACATGTCCTGGTCAAAAATGACTCCAAGGTTCCTCACAGCGTTACTGGAGGCCAAGGTAATGCCATCCAGAGTATGAATCTGGTTAGATACCATATTTCTAAGATTTTCAGGGCCGAGTACAATAACCTCAGTTTTATCTAAATTAAGAAGCAGAAAGTTAGTGGCCATCCAGGTCTTTATGTCTTTAAGACATTCCTGCAGTTTAACTAATTGGTGTGTGTTATCTGGCTTCATGGACAGATAGAGCTGGGTGTCATCGGCATAGCAGTGTAAATGTATGCTATGTCTTCTGATGATGCTGCCTAAGGGAAGCATGTATAATGTAAACAGAATTGGTCCTAGCACTGAACCCTGTGGAACTCCATAATTAACCTCAGTGTGTGAAGAGGACTCTCCATTTACATGCACAAATTGGAGTCTATTAGATAGATATGATACAAACCACTGCAGTGCAGTACCTGTAATACCTACAGCATGTTCTAATCGCTCTAATAGGATATTATGGTCAACAGTATCGAACGCTGCACTGAGGTCTAGCAGGACAAGCACAGAGATGAGTCCACTGTCAGAGGCCATAAGAAGATCATTTGTAACCTTCACTAAAGCTGTTTCTGTGCTGTGATGAGCTCTGAAACCTGACTGAAACTCTTCAAATAAACCATTCCTCTGCAGATGATCTGTTAGCTTTTTGACAACTACTCTTTCAAGGATTTTTGATATGAAAGGAAGGTTGGAGATTGGCCTATAATTAGCTAAGACTGCTGGGTCTAGAGATGGCTTTTTGAGTAAAGGTTTAACTACAGCCAGCTTGAAGGCCTGTGGTACATAGCCGATTATTAGAGATAGGTTGATCATATTTAAGATTGAAGCATTAATTAATGGCAGGACTTCTTTGAGCAGTTTTGTAGGAATGGGGTCTAAAAGACACGTTGATGGTTTGGAGGAAGTAATTATTGAAGTTAACTCAGAAAGATCAATTGGAGTCAGCAGCTCTGAACACCAGCAGCAATACTTTCTTGTCTCCTCTCCTATCCAGGCCTCAACATATTTCAAGCTCCAACTACTTTTAAAAATTAGGAGGCTCATCACACATTAGAGTACGAGTGCTGGAGATGCAAACACTTTTGCAATGCTTGTCTGCTCATGAAGGTCGCCCAAGTAAATCTGGGCTCTGATCCACAGAACATGCTTTCCCTTGGGTTTTGATCTGACTACAGGTGATTGAGTTACAAATCAGTGGGGTGTCTTTTTTTTTCTTTCCTCCAGCTGTAGGAACAACAGTGCCAGGTGGCATTATTGGCACATCTGGTGCAAGTTTGCAAACTGGCTTTTGCTTTGCAGTAGTATGCTTGGGTTGTAAGGGACACACGCAGGGACGTTACAGGTGACGCTGAGATGTTCACCAAAATGTTGTCTAGAATTAGGTGTGATTCACCACAGCAGAGGGCACTTTTTAATTAGATTTTTTGCTTGCAGTGTGTGTGAACAGTGATACATGAAAGTCTGTTTAATGCTCAGCCTGGTTTCTGTCTGTGTCTCTACTGAAGCAAACCACAGGTAGTGAGTGGGGCATGAGTCGCAGAAACTTTTTGAATAAATGAAAAATAAAGAGCTGTAAAAATGTGAAAATAAATATAAAAAAATACCAGATTTAACAACAAAGATTTATCAACAAGCCTATCATAAAGCCTATATACAGTTATTACTGCGGTTTGTCTAAAATATTTAGTTACGTTTAATTTCATTTATTTATACAATCTAAAAACTGTTGTTGCCAAATTAAACAACAACTGCCTTAATGTGCTTCACCTTAAGCATCTTAAGGCTCAGCTACATAAGAGCTGCACGTGCAGATTGTGTTTTGAGAGAGACGACCTAAATGCAGACAATGGTAGCAGGACTGGACTTAAGTAAGAGTGGGGTTTATTAAGCTAGGAGGAAACATGAATACAAAACAAAGGCAAAAGGGAGCTATCGCTGACAATAAACTAAACTGGGTACAACTAAACACCAAGAACATGAAACCTGAAACCTAAGGTCTAGAACATGAACATGGATGAGAAACTAGGAGGGAGAACAGATGTTCCGGCAAGGAACAAAGGAGAACTCACATAACACATACACATGAGGGTGATTATCAAAGGGGGAGACACATGGGAACACAGGAGGGACAAATCAGGCATAACGAGACACAATGCACATTAGACAAGAGCTGAGTCCCAAAACCTAGGCTGCATCCTTCGGAGGCTGCATATGAAGGCCACAGCCAGGCGACGAAGGCTTTCCCAATTCAAAGGCTGCTCCAAATGCGTCCGAACAATGCGTCCTTCATTTCTCCGGATTTCAAGGACGGGTCGGGTGTATTCTTCCTTGGCCCACCATATCCCAGAATTCCAGTTTCCAACAATGTGGCAGCTGCTTAGTTTTAATATTACACTTATTACTCTTTCTGGGTCACAAAATAAAGTTTTAAGGTTTTTCAGGCGAGAATGTAGCTGTGTAAACTTCAAATATCTGCTTGGTTTATCAAGACATCGCATATTTGCAAAAGTGCTCCCATGTTTTTGGAGACATCTGTTACCCACCAACTCGATAGCTAGCCAGGAGGTCAAGGCTCACTAAATCTGGCGAGAACACCAAACTCCCAGCACATCGTTTTCAGACCCCCACGGTCTTTCGCTACTCAGGTTACACATGATAAATAAGTCACTTACATAACTTAATGTAACATAACATAACAGGAGGTAGAGCGGGTCACCTACTGATCAGAAGGTTAGTGGTTCGATCCCTGGCTCCTCCAGTCTGCATGTCGAGAGTGTGAATGTGTATGAATGTAGTTAGGAAGCACTCAGTTTAGAGAAAGTGTGTGATTGGGTGAGTGTGGCATGTTGTATAGAGCACTTTGAGTAATCGGGAGAGTAAAAAAGCTCTATATAAGAATCAGTCAGAGTTTTGTCATGTTACTTTTGCACTATTATGTTCCGGTACATGTTGTTATTACATGGCTTGATTGAGGTACACATTAGGGTGACATCTGGGGCCAGAGCTGAAACTGTTCTGAGCCAGCAGTGTGTCTGCAACTGGCCTTGTGCTGGTCCATGTGTGGGCCACCTCTGGCAAACCAGGTCTGGGCCACCAAAGGGCCGTCATTCTTTGCGGTACGTGGGCCATGTGTAAGCACATTGTGTGGGCCGGATCCGGGCCATACCAATTTTACTATGTGGAAAAGTGCTAGGACCAGTGTTGGGGAGTAACGGAAAACATGTACCACCGTTACGTATTTAAAATACAAAATATGAGTAACTGTATTCAGTTACAGTTACAGTTTTAAAAGGTGGTATTTAGAATACAGTTACTTTGTTGAAATAAATGGATTACACGGCGGTACTTTCCTGTTTCATGTTGTGGCGGGTCAGGACTGTTTGGGTTTTGTTTGACAGCTACGTTCTGTTGTTCCAGGCGGCAGCGTTACGGTTGCCATGGTTACAGGGCGACGCACGCTCTCTCTGCGACTGTGTGTTTCCTGGGTGAGAGAGTGCCTTTTTGTTGTTGTTGTTGTGCTAAGTTAATAGGCAGAATGTTACAGGCATTTACCTAAGTAATGTAGCCTGATGGGCAGTGTAGTCCGTGCTGCAGGGAGAATGGACTGTCATACCCGTCATGTGTCTGTGAGCGAGGGAGGGAGAAAAAGTACGAGCTGTCACCGAGCAGAAACGGGAGCTGGAAGCATGTAAATAAAATAATAAACACTGCAGCCAAGAAGAGAGCCTGACGAACCCAGTTGTAAGTAAGCTATTAAGACTCGACTGTACACTGTGTTCGTGTTTTCCTCTGAAACAATAAGTTCAGTTGGAGCAGCCTTTCAACGCCTCTCTCTGTCTCTCGCTAGCAAAGTTGACCCAGACAACAGAGTAAAGCTAGTTTTCAGCTACGAGCCCGACACGAACCCGACGTATTAGCCAGAGGTCCCTTTACTACGGTTCGGAGCCGCGGACCTTCAGTAACAGTAATAATAATAATAATAATAATTCATGTAGTTGTAAAAAGCATGATAATATATTAAGTAATCCAAAGTATTCCGTTACGTTACTCTCGTTGAGTAACGTAATGGAATACGTTACAGAATACATTTTGGGGCATGTATTCTGTAATCTGTAGTGGAATACATTTTAAAAGTAACCTTCCCAACACTGGCTAGGACCAATTCATGACCAGTTTACATTATACATGCTTTAGACAGTATCATTAGAAGGCATAGCATACATTTCTGCTATGCCGACGACTGCTAAGTTTATCTTGACAAAGGACTACACCGAAGGCCAGTACTTCGTCTCATCACCCCCACTGATGGATCCAAACACTGCAAAGTCAACAGAAAACTTTGGAAGATGAAAAGTGTCTGCCCAGTGGCTAAAGTCCTTGGTGTAAAGGGTGAAAGGACATCCCTTGTGGTGCTACTGATCACCTTGTAAGACGCACAGTGTCGAAGGTGCAAATCTTGTGGTTTCTCCATCAGGTGTTCAATAAAACAGGATTCAATAAAACAGGTTTTGTTTATACCTCATCATTTCAACTGCTGTAGCAAAATAATTTTTTTACAGCAGTTGAACAATGGTGGGGTCGCTGTAGCTCAGGTGGTATAGCAGGTCACCTACTAATCGGAAGGTTGATGGTTCTGCTCAGAGTCTGTGTGCAAAATATCCTTGGGCAAGATATTAACTCCAAGCTGCTCTCTGATGCATCCATCAAAGTATGAATGTGTGTGAATATCAGATAGAAAGAACATAGAAAAGAGTGCTTGTGCCAGTTGGTGAATGAGACAATTTATGTAAAGTACTTTTAGTGCTCAGAGTAAAAAAGCACTATAAAGGAACCAGTCCATTTATCATTGACCAAATATGAGATAAACCATTTCTAATATCAGCATGGAACAGTGAACGGGATATACCTCTGTGTTATGGTGCAGTAGCATACACTCCACCTCCTAATTCAATTCAGTTTTATTTACAAAGCGCCAAATCACAACACTTGCCTAAAGGGCCTCAGTGGATCTTACTGCCTGGATCACCTCAGATGTCTGGGGCTCAGACTAGGATAGCAAAGAAACCTATTTGAAAATTGTTGACTTACTTCCTTGTGTTCATACACACACACACACACACACACACACACATATACACACACACACACACACACACACACACACTGCACCTGCTAAGTGAACTTGTACATAACCTATTGAACTTTTTTTCTGCCTGGCATTCTTGAGTCTGCCCTGAAAAACCTTAACAAAGAGTTTAATAGTGTAATTAGAGGCTTGTGAAGAGTAGAACACTGTGCAGTCAGCATAAAAATAAACATTTGCTCTGAAATCTCGACCAAGATTGTTAGTATGGAAAATAAACAGAAGTGGTCCTAGAAGTGGTTTCTATGCTTAAAGTTCATTCTGCACAACAGATCATTTTGAAAGCATCCAACAGCTTTTGTTTTTTGACAACACTACTCAGACAAGTCTTTGTTTAAATATTGTGTGATCCAGCCTTTGGCCACTTAAGTAGTGTTGCAGAGCATACATTAAACCGCTGATCACTTACAAGCCTGCTGTGTCTATTTTTGTTGTTTTTATTTTTGGAGGCTCACTGAAGGTCACTACATGTTGTGAGTTGATAGGATATCTTAAAGTCCAAGGTTAGGGTGGCCATCAGGAGCTAATCTATCCTAATAATAGGCTACATAACTAACTTTGAAAAGTATAAAACAAATTGGATGGATGTCACCTCCTCATACTTTGTCAAGAAAATAAAATGCTTGCACAACAACTGGTTAAGGTCCAACAATAAGCTATTGTTATTATTATTATTCCTGTTATTATTATGGGGCTACTTTCCTTTATAAATAGTTCTGTTGCCACTAATACCAAATAATGAAGTTCTCTGCTGAGAGTGATAATAGCAAAGATAAGGCGGGGCCAAGTGGAGCACAAGACTGTAGAGATGACAATCAGGGTGCCATGTTTTATTTGTACAGCACATTTTACACAGCCCTACATTACTACAGAAGGTAAATGATTAAATAATAGTTTAGAATTTCTGTGACAATAATAGGTAATAGTATCTATGACCATCTTATCTTATATCTCTGTTGTGACTTTCTGACTTTTTTGTGCTATTCGGTACAGATGAATTTGATGGTGATAGGAGGGGGAAATAGTAAGGGACACAGACTGTGAGCAGTGAAACAAAAGCAGCCCAGCAGAAGATCCCTGAGCAACAGACAGATGTTAGTTATACTGAGGAGACTATGGAACTTGTCAACAATAAAAGTTACAGGAAAGTGAGAATGAAGTGTTATTTCATTTATCTCACAAATAAAGTGGGCTTTATAAAACTCCCACACTGAAAGTTGGCTCACTGTAGCTCTGTTTTCACTTGCTACTTTCCAGGACATTAACCAGAACTAATAATCTGGTCATGGGGCTGTAAATTTTTGAAATAAGAGTCAATCCAAAATAATAATAATAATTAATTACAACGTTCAACCAAATTAGGCAAGAAGAATCATGAAATAAAATAATTAGCTTTCAAAATAAAGATATTTAAAGATCAGGATATGCCAGATTAAAGTTTAGGAGCTTTATGCACCTCTGACACTTTCACTGGATTAGAAATAAACTAATGATTTATCACAGAATGATCAGTAGGCAGCATGGATAATTCTTATGAATAGTATTAAAAGCTTTAAAGGAAACTGGTGCAATGTAACGCTTGTTAAAAAAACAACACTATCTGGTTCATGAGAAATTTCCTGATGCATTGGGGAAATTATATCCCCGTTTTATGTTAAGCAAAGGATTTAATAGCCTTCCAAAATAATTAAAAAAAGAGAATGATAATTTTATTAACATTGTTTGACGTTTTGGTAAAGAAAATATCAGCTGACATGAGCCTTGCTCTCCTTCGGCCCATGCTGTATTATCTTCATTGCATCACTTGCATGCAGTCAGGAGTGAACTATGTCAAAGGTCAATCAAGGGTCTCTGTTAGTACATGACTTAATAATTGATCAACAAATCGATTTACTCTGCCTTACAGAAACCTGGTTGCAGCAGGATGATTATGTTAGTTTAAATGAATCAACACCCCCGAGTCATTCTAACTACCAGAAACCTCGAAGCACAGGCCGAGGGGGCGGTGTGGCAGCAATTTTTCACACCAGCCTATTAATCAACCAAAGACCCAGACAGACTTTTAATTCATTTGAAAGCCTGATGCTTAGCCAGTGTGTGAATGTGTGTGTGAATGGGTGGATGACTGGATGTGTAAAGCGCTTTGGGGTCCTTAGGGACTAGTAAAGCGCTATACAAATACAGGCCATTTACCATTTACCATTTTAGCCTTGTCCACCCCAGCCTTGTCCACCCCAGCTGTAAAACTCCCAATACCTCACCATGGGAGGTATTGGGAGTTTTATGGCTGCATCGTAGAAAAGCTCTGAACCCCAGCCGATAATATAATGAAAATTAAATTCTGAAACAACTCCTACTATGATACCACTCGAGGTTGGGGAGCACTCTAACTAAACTGGAAAAGATTTAAAGTAAATTTGGGACGAAATATGGCATCCAGT
Organism: Perissodus microlepis; assembly: GCF_051167445.1. Taxonomy (NCBI): domain Eukaryota; kingdom Metazoa; phylum Chordata; class Actinopteri; order Cichliformes; family Cichlidae; genus Perissodus; species Perissodus microlepis. The sequence continues at coordinate 2,224,148 of NC_140482.1, read as the reverse complement.
CAAAAAAAGTGTATTGTGCAGTCGCGCCTACCAACTGTCGCCATTGGAGAAGCTAGCTCTGCCAGACCTGTTAACCAAGAAGAAGGTCGGAAGAAGCGATATAGAGGGCCTGTTTGCTGAGATTGCTAAGATCGGAGTGACGCTGAACGGGGTTGCAGCTGATGTGACGTTGATTAAAACTGACACTACAGAACTTAAAAATTCTATAGCTGCAATTCAAACGAGGCGAACAGAAGCTGAAAGTCGTATCTCAGAGGACCAGGTGGCTGTCTTGGCTAAAGATAATGCCAAGCTAATTAACAAAGTTGATCAACTATGTGCCCAGATTGATGATCAAGAAAACAGGGCTCGTCGAAAGAACCTTAGACTGGTCGGATTAAAAGAAGGAAGAGAGGCTGGGCGCGATCTATCTGATTATGTACAGAAGATACTCTCAGATGGTTTGGGACTGACTGGAGGTGAATATGAGATCGAACGATGGGTGGAGGCGGAACTGAAACGCCTGACTGAGCTTGGGGTGATCACACCAGTGGAGCATAGTGACTGGGCTACGCCCGTGGTGCCTGTCAACAAGAAGGATGGCTCAGTGAGACTGTGTGGCGATTTCAAGGTCACTCTCAATTCACAGCTCTGTGTGGATAAGTACCCACTTCCACGCATCGAGGACCTGTTTGCTTCTCTAGCAGGGGGTCAGCATTCAGTAAGCTGGACTTAGCAAATACTTACCTACAGTCTAAGAAGCTGCTGACTATTTTGACTCAAAAAGGGCTGTTCTGTTTCAATCGCTTACCTTTTGGAGTGGCGTCGTCACCTGCGTTGTTTCAGAAGGCTATGGATTAAGTGCTTCTCAGCCTGCCATACACCCATTGTTATCTGGATGACATCCTCGTCAGTGGTCCTGACAAACAGACAACCCTTGAGGCAGTTTTGAGCAGGTTGGAGGAGTATGGCCTGCATCTCAAACAGGAGAAGTGCCTGTTCTTCCAGGAGTCAGTGGAATACCTGGGCCACATAATTGATGCGGCAGGGTTACACAAATCACCAGAAAAGGTGCGTGCCGTTATGGAAGCTCCAGTTACGTTCTTTTCTGGGAATGCTCAACTATTTTGGGCCTTTCATACCTGATTTAGCTACGGTCCTGAAGCTGCTGAATGAACTGCTCAGTAAAGAGAAGAAATGGCAGTGGACATCTGCCTGAGAGTCAGCTTTCCAGAAAGCTAAAGAACATCTGGCCTCACCAGAAATACTCACCCACTACAATCCTGAACTGCCTCTCTGCTTGGCGTGTGATGCTTCACCATATGGAGTTGGAGCCGTGCTCTCATATGTCATGTCTGATGGCCAAGAACGGCTAATTGCTTATGCTTCACGGACTCTCAGCAAAGCAGAATGAAACTATGCTCAGATCGAGAGGGAGGGGTTGGCGATAATTTTTGGAGTGTGCAAGTTTCACCAGTATCTCCACTGTCACGGTCCTCAGTCTGTGGACTCAGTGTTTTTCTGTTTGTATTAGTTATCCTTGATTTCATGATGTGTTTTGATTCTCTTGGTTTTGATTTCTGTCTCTAGTAGTCCTAGCTCCTTAGTTCTGTTAGGACAAGGACAAGTGGATGCACGGTACTGGAAAAGACTGGGCCAGTGTCATACAAGGTGAATGTGGGAGCACAAGGAGTGTGGAAACATCATGTGGATCAGATGCTGACACGTCCTGAGCCAGTATCTCAGCAGGTTGCAGTGGATCCTCCGACAAGCTCTCAAATGTCACCAGCCCAGAGTGGTAGTGACACCATGCTTCACCCTTGTACATCCCCGCAGGAAGAGACTGTTGAACAAGTTCTGGGGGACCAGAATACCTCCAGAAACACCCCAGTCTGTTAACCCACCACCGTCTGATTGTACACAGGTTACAGAGGAGACGTTACCCAGTGAGAGTCACAAACCGCCCACTCGTTATCGTGATGGGTGAGTATATTGAAGTAGTTCTGTGAGAATGTTGGGTTCAGAGACATTATTCTCAATTTAATACAGAAAGCAACGTTAGTTCCGGTTTTCATGAATGTTGTAAAAACCAAAAAAGAGAAAGAATAAGAAAAATAAAGAAAAAAAAAAGTACCACTTTAGTTAAGGGAAATGTTTCTGTGCGTGGTGCCACAGTCGCATAGCTTAGTGGGGAGGAGATGTTATGTGAACCAAAGTATATGGTGTGCTATACAAGCTATCGCCAGTAGTGGGCACCACGCCCCGTTATATGTGTGTGTGTAATTTCTGTGTTATGTTAATAAAGAGAAGAAGTCGAAATATAAACAAGCTACCTGTGTGTCAGTCTGACTATAAGCCCTAATTAGTGTGCTGACACCATAGGAGGGAATATAACAGAAATAGATTTAAATTACTCTTTGTAAGGTTTTTTTTTCTCTGAAGATTTTCTCAGGGTCTGCGATTACGTCAAATCGAAATGATAGATGACACTATTGTGCAACAACACTCAGTAAAATGTCCAAAAAAATAGATTGAGACGTCATACAGGTCAGCAGATTGGTGGCCGAAGGGAGCTTGTTGTGATCGATGAGAGTCACTTTGGTCACAAACGAAAGGTACATTTTTGTGACTGTAATTTTATATTACATCTATACATTTATCAACCTTTCATAGTATCTTTTAGTCATTTGTGTTCTTTTTTTTGTTTCTGCATCAGTAGGGGAGAGGAAGAATAAAACATCGAGGGAAAACTGTTCACCTGTGATTACCCTTCATGTCCGGATTGGTTCCTCAGTGATAAGTAATGAATGGCGGGCCTATCGTATACTCCCAAATTTAGGGTATGAACACCATACTGTTAACCACAGCAGGTGGCATGTTGACCATCGTACAGGTGCCCATACCCAACATCTGGAGAGAGCCTGGAGGTCTTACAAGGAGCAAATCTGGAGACTCAGGGGTAACAGATGGACTACTGTCAGATCACCTTACAGTTATTGAGTGGAACGAGTGGCTCGCAAAAAAGCACAAAAATGGTACATTGGGGAGACTGATATGTATGACATTTCCAAAAAACACAGATAATTATAAAAGTTAATGTTGCTACTGCTATTTTTTTCGCCTTTTTTGAAAATGTTATTTGAATACTTTATGTAAAGAGCTACAGGTCATATAGTTTGCATCCAGCCATGTTCTGTATTACTTCAAATATTGGCTGATAGTTTATGACACTGTTTTCATTTTTGTATTTGTGTGTCAAATCTGTAAGCATTGTTCTGATGTTTTTGTGATTGGCATCTTTAAAATACAGTGCGTTCTGGATCCACCCTGTGTGTTGTCATTTGTTTTTTGTTACAATATATTTTAGAAACTTTCACATCTATAAATAGGTTGTAAGGTAGGTAGCAAATGGTTTGTAACTTCCTAAAGTTTATTAAGGTATTTATGAGTATTTATAGATAATCTATTGAAAAAAAAAAGAGATTTGGCAGCCTTTAAGTGACAGTTATAAATGTATTGTAAGACATCTGTTAAGATAGAGCAGCTGACTGATGTAACCCTGATATCCAGTGTTTATAGAAAATCTAGTATGAAACTAGTATGTGTGGTACATGTAGAGTTTATAGTATTATATAGGGTGTGTTAAGCATCTACTTACCTTTTACCAATGATTTTGTATACCATTGAACATCCTGAAATGACTGGTTTGTAACTGATGCAGAGTAGCATTTATAGATGATTAATCAATGATTTTTAGAACATGAAAACATGATTAATAAAAAGTGTTGTACATTAGCTTAATCATCATGAATAAAGTTTTTATAGCAGTGCTTGTAAACTATTAACTGATTATGAGAAATACTTTGTAGATACTGTAGAGATAATTAAGTAACCATTAACTAACACAGATAATCATTAACTAACAGATGATTAACTAATGCTTAGTAGTGTGCACTTATTATAAAGTGTTACCTGTTGGGGCTTTATAAGAAAGCCAGAACATCTTACTACTCATCACTGATTGACGGCTGACAAAAAGTCAGAGCTCTGTTGAGCCAACCATTCCTTCAACGTTAACTAGTAATGACTTCATGAACTTCTTCACAAATAAAATTCTAACCATTAGAGAAAAAATTACTCAAAATCATCTCTTTTTCTCCAGTTGGTCTTTCTGAGTTAACTTCAAGACCCCATTCCTACAAAACTGCTCAAAGAAGTCCTGCCATTAATTAATGTTTCAATCTTAAATATGATCAACCTATCTCTAATAATCAGCTATGTACCACAGGCCTTCAAGCTGGCTGTAGTTAAACCTTTACTTAAAAAGCATCTCTAGACCCAGCAGTCTTAACTAATTATAGGCCAATCTCCAACCTTCCTTTCATATCAAACATCCTTGAAAGAGTCAAACAGCTAACAGATCATCTGTCACAGATTATTAGGCAGAGGACTCACTCGCAGGGCTCTGAAGTTTTAGAGAGAAGGTAAAGGTTTATTTACAATGTGGCACCAAGTGAGGATATATACATATATACAGTGAGACAGATAACATGGGGCTCCAGGGAGTGGAGGGGTGTCAGAAGGGGAGGGAAGGTCCAAGGCAGGTGCACACACGCTCCTCTTCAACTCAGAATCAGAATCGTGTTTATTGGCCATGTATATGCACAGACACATACAAGCAATTTGGTTCTGGTAGATGGTGACTCTCAAGCACAGCAATGTATATCTCAACAATGTAAGCAACACAATTCACCCACACACACACACACACATACACACACACACACACGCGTGTGGATATATACAGTTACAAATGCATACACGTACATACACAAACATACACACGCTGTGTAAACCAACCACAAATAACCAATCTAAATCTTATATACAGAAAATACAGGATGACAGAAATGAAGTGAAATGAATACCACAGAATGTACATAAGGTCAGTTGCAGTCTGGCAGTGGGAGCAGTGTGACAGTTCAGCTGTATAGGAGGGAGATGGCGAGGGTCCTGTGTCGGGTGGTCCTGGTCTGCAGGCTTCTGTACCATCAAAAAGTCTGTGTCCAGGGTGTGAGGGGTCTGTGATGATTTTCCCTGCCCGTTTCCTGGTTCTTGAGAGGTGCAGGTCCTGGATGGAGGGCAGGGGGCGCCGATGATCCTTTCTGCTGCCCGTACAGTCCGCTGCAGTCTGCTCCTGTCCTGTTTAGTGGCTGCACCATACCAGACTGTGATGGAGGAGCACAGGACAGACTCAATGACTGCAGGTTAGAACTGGATCAGCAGCTCCTGTGGAAGACTGTACTTCCCCAGTTGTCTCAGGAAATACATCCTCTGCTGGGTCTTTTTGAGGATGGAGTTGATGTTGGTCTCCCACTTCAGGTCCTGGGAGATGGTGGTACCCAGGAACTTGAAGATCTCCACAGTCGACACAGGGCTGTCTGATATGGTGAGGGGGGGCAGAGTTGAGGGATGTCTCCTGAAGTCCACTGTCATCTCTACAGTCTTAAGCGTGTTCAGCTCCAGATTGTGCTGACTGCACCAGAGTACCAGCCGCTCAACTTCCTGCCGGTATGCAGACTCATCACCATCCTTGATGAGTCCAATGATGGTGGTGTCATCTGCAAACTTCAGGAGTTTAACAGCCGAGTTCTTGGAGGTGCAGTCATTAGTGTAGAGGGAGAACAATAGTGGTGAGAGGACACATCCTTGAGGGGCACCAGTACTGAGGGACCGAGTTTCAGAGGTGATCTCCCCCAGCCTCACTTGCTGCTTCCTGTCTGTCAGGAAGCTGGTGATCCACTGACAGGTAGCTGGTGACACGCTGAGCTGGGAGAGTTTGGAGGAGAGAAGTTCAGGCACAATGGTGTTAAAAGCCGAACTAATGTCCACAAACAGGACCCTGGTATAAGTTCCCGGGCGGTCGAGGTGTTGCAGGATGTAATGCAGCCCCATGTTCACTGCATCATCCACTGACCTGTTTGCCCAGTAGGCAAACTGCAGAGGGTCCAGCTGGTGGCCTGTAATGTCCTTCAGATGGGCTAACACCAGTCTTTCATGGGATTTCATGACCACAGACGTCAAGGCGACGGGTCTGTAGTCATTCAGTCCTGTAATGGTGGGTTTCTTGGGGACCGGGATGATGGTGGTGTTGGGGTCAATGTCTGAAACAATGTCTCTGGGGAGGGGAGGGTGAGGGGTGAGAGTCTGTCTGTCTCAAACCTGCAGTAGAATGTATTTAGCTCGTTGGCCAGGTCTTTGTTTGCTTCAACAGTGGGTGGGGAGCATCTGTAGCTGGTGATTTCCAGCAGACCCTTCCACACTGATGCAGAGTCGTTGGCTGAGAGCCGTTCTTCCAGCTTCTGGGAGTAGATCCTTTTAGCTGCTTTGATCTCCTTGGTCAGTGTGTTCCTGGCTTGCTTGTACAGGGCCCTGTCACCACTTCTGTAGGTGTCCTCCTTGGCCTTACGAAGATGTTGGAGTTTAGGAGTGAACCATGGTTTGTTGTTGTTGTATGTGCAAAAGGTCTTGGTTGGCACACACACATCTTCACAAATACTGATGTATGATGTCACAGTGTCCGTCAGCTCATCCAGGATCTCAGATGCAGCTTCAAAAACAGTCCAATCAGTGCAGTCAAAACAGTCCTGCAGTTCCTGCTTTGCTGCGTTAGTCCACTTCTTCACAGTTTTGACTTCAGTTCGCGTTGGCCTGAGGAGGGATGTAAACACCGACCAACTCAATCCACAACTCACTCAGATAGTCCACTCCAAAATGCTCATGCTCACTCACACGCATCCACAGGAATCCAGACGGCAGGGAAGACGGGCTGGGAATCTAGAAGGCCTGTACACAGGAAAACAACGTTAGGAGGAAAATCTAGGAAATCACAAGGAATGCTCAAAAGGCTAGGCTACACTGGACTAGGTAGTGTGACAATCCAGCGAGGAAGCAGCCTCTCTTGCCATCTTAAGTAGTCTGCCAGCATCAGTGTGAATGAGCCACAGGTGTTTTCAGGGCGGGTTCAGAGGCGAGGAATCAAGGTCCAGTTCTGCCCTGGTGGGAGAGGCGAAGACCAAAAACACACACCACGACCTCTCCAGGTCTTGAGAACCATGACAGTATCTGCAGAGGCTTATTTGAAGGGTTTCTATGGGCAGAAATCTGTGCCATCAGAAACTGAATTTGAATAAGTTAAATTCGAATTTGAATTCCTCGGATTGAATCTGAATTTTAACTTGAATAAATGCTTTTACAAACTGAATATGAATTAGCCTAATTTGAAATTCAGTTTATTGGTTTGAAAATGATCATCACTAATTTGAAATTGAATTTTATATTTTGAAAATGAATTCATTTGCTTTTAACCTGTATTTTATCCTTGAAAAATTTTGCTCTGGAATAATTTCAGATTCACTTCTCACCGTTCAGTTTCAGTTCCAAAATTCAGTTTTTTGGGACTTACATCCAGTTCCGGTTCAAGAGTAGTCGAGCGCAGATTAATAGAACTACGTTTTACTAGCGGACCGAAAGTGTTACTGACGGGAATCTACAGCATCTTGAGCTGAATTAAGACTTCAGAAGTTATTCGTCATGTCGAACGACCAGCGGATAAACTCTCAGGTTGGTAATAAATGTATTACATGTATAAGAACAAGCGTCATGTTAACAAATGATAGCCGTACAGTAACTTTTATGCTTATTGTAGCTGTTAGCTAAAAACGCTAATTTAGCATAGTTTGCCCTGAATTCAGCTTTGACAAACAAACATGATCGACTGTTTCTAGTAGAATTCCAAAAAAAGAATAAAGTTACGTTGAAACCAAGCACACCATTGTTTTTCTTGTGACATTACCAATAAGTTTGATGTGTCACATGGCCCTCTTCCTATTGGAAAAACAAAAGTTGTATCCAAGATGGCCGACTTCTAAATGGCCACCATGGTTACCACCCATCTTGAGGAGTTTGCCCCCTCACATATACTAATGTGCCACAAACAGGACTTTAATATCACCAACCATTCCCACGTTATTATGGTGTATCCATATAAATGGCCCACCCTGTAGAGCATTCAGATAATAAGGAGATTCATTTATGTTTTATAATTTAGAGATTTCTTTTAGTCATTATATACCTCAGATTCATCTACCAACAAGTCTGAGGTAGAAATTCTTTTTAATGAAAAGTCCCTCTGTGGATGTTGACTTGGGTACTAAGTTGGAGTGGGACCTCTCAAACACAGAAATAACATCATCGATCAGAGACATGCATAGTGGAAAATTGCTGCTTTCAGGCAGAATTTTTCAAAATATTTTCAGGTCTACTCTCTCTTTTGTTGCTGTCTGTGTTTGTAAAATCCCTCACTGCAAAAATGATTCCCCCGTCTGTTATTTCTCCGTTGCCTAAAAAGGATACGGACCCTCTTGAATGCCCTGTTTCTCTTCTGAACACAGATGTCAAAATCCTTGCAAAGGTGTTGGCACGTCATCTAGAAACGGTGGCTCTGGAAATGATCTCTCCTGACCAAACAGTTTTCATAAAAAGCTGTTACTTGTTTTTCACTATTAGGCATCGGTTTAACATATTATACAACCTACCCCCATCCACTGGTGTGAACTGTGAGTGGTACTTTTACTCGAACCTGAAAAAGCGTTTGATCGGGTAGAGTGGGACTGCGTATTAAGTACGTATTTAAGTTTGATCCGAAATTTGAAATCCTAAATTATTTCCAACTACAATGGGGTATGGGACAGGGATTTATTTGCCATTGCAATTGAGCCACTTGCAATAGACAGAGCTCCGTTATTAAAGGAAGCATGCAGATCACATGTTGTTTTATATCAGACCCTTGTTTGAGCGCCCCTAAATTGTTGATTATTCTTTTGAAATTTGGAGAAATATTGGGTTATAAAGTTAATATTCAGAAAAGTGAGTGAATGCCTATCTCTGCATACGAGGCACATATTGTAGCTAACCCTTTCAAGATTAGCCATGGAAAATTAAAATATGTAGGTACAAGGGTAGCTTTATAAGGCCAATTATCAGCATCTGCTGTCAAGGCTAAAGCAAGATTTGGACCACTCGAATGCTGGAATGGAATTTAAGTCTGAGCTCATTTTATTGAGCATACTTTATTTATTAATATGTTTATTATTATGTTTAATGCCCAGCATCAAATTGTATAAGTCACATGTTTGTAGTGAATGTCCCCTGAAGACTAATTGTTCATGAGCTGAGAAACACAGGCCTACATCTCGATTTTTCAAAAAGCATATTCAAATATTAATAACAATCCTCTGAAATAAAAGGGTTGAGGTGTGTGTTATGTAGATGTTAATCTTAAAGTGCATCTGTTCAACGTGCCTATTTTATACACATGGTCATGATAAGATAAGATGACTCTTTATTGTCGTTGCACAGTCATACCTAGTATACCAGCGAAATGAATGGAATGGTCCCCTGTCCATAGTCGTCACTGCTTTCCTTACTAATGCATTAAATTCAATTCAATTTTATTTATATAGCGCCAAATCACAACAAAAGTCGCCTCAAGGCGCTTCATAGATACAGAGAAAAACCCAACAATCATATGACCCCCTATGAGCAAGCACTTTGGCGACAGTGGGAAGGAAAAACTCCCTTTTAACAGGAAGAAACCTCCGGCAGAACCAGGCTCAGGGAGTTATTAACAGCTTTTTCAAACTTCAGTACATCACACATTTTGACCAAGGGTGGTTAGCAAGAGGAAACTCATGTGTTTCAATTGGTTTACTTGCTAATGCTATGACTGCTGTCTGGTATGACAGAGAGAGAGATCGCTTTTATTTTGGTACATTTTAATTAATGTCGGTTTTTGATGATGTAACACCACTTCCCTGATGTATATACACAACCAGAAAATTCCATGGCACAGTTTTAACCTATAGCTACCCTTGAAATTGTGCTGAAGTGGAGCTGACCATGTGGTACCTAATGCACTCAATGGCAGTGCAAGTGTTGCAGTTCAGGGTTTTTGGCTAAAAGGGCTTTTTTCCAAGAGCTCTGTTTGTGGTTTTTCCCTGAATGATGTATCTCTCCCTTTCCCCCTACTCAGGTGACACTCCTGTCTCCTTTGGTGTCAGTGCACAGCTGGCTCCACTCAGCAAAAAGGAAAAGCTGGGGAGAAGTACTGCCCAGCCCCAGTGAGTCTTCTCTGGATCTTAAGTGTCTCTTTATGATGAAAAGTATTTATTTATATACTTTTACATTTTGTAATTATGATGTTTTTCTACAGTTTTGCTTCTTTCCACCTGAGGATTTACTGTCAACTTTCCTTTGGTGATGGCTTTGATGAACCTAATAGCTTAGCTGTCTCTGCTTCATAACGTTTTAATAAAATCTTCTTTCCCCTTTATTTTGTTTGCTTTTTTCAATCCACAGCCTGGATTCATTTTTGATAAATCGTGGTTTAGATTGAAAAAATAAACAAACAAACAAACAAACAAAGCTTTTTCAGTATTGTTAAGATCTTTTGTTGGGGACGTTCTCCGCCAATATAAATGTTGTCATCAGTGGTTGAGTGACAGGCTTTTTTTGGTTTTCTTTTGTTTATTGTGGCACTGCAATTATTCTGTGAGACACAACACTAATATACTAGATCACACCTGTCATCTTTCAAGGCATTGACATAAAAGAAAGAAAATACGAGTCGACTTTTCGTGACTGTCATGACTTGTAGGGTCTACCTTACAATATAAAGTAACTTGAGGCGATTGTTGTTGTTATTTAGTGCTGCGGTGAAATAAAGTGAATGGTTTGGGCTGACTGCATTTACATACAACTAAAGCCTCAGGGAGGACGTTTAAAAATCAGCCATTAAACAGTAGCAATAAGTCCAACAGTAAGATGATGTTCCACTGATTATATTGCTCTCATTGGTCTGCACTGATTTCTAGTGCAGACCAATGAGCACATCAGAAGCCCATGTGCATCAGTTTTCTCCTTAGTATTAGTGTCTGTGACCACTAAATAAAATCATCTTTGTTTTATACTTTTGTTGACCATAAACACAAGAAGTAGCAGAAAAATAAAAGCCATACAGTTTCAGTGTGTCCCTGAATGTTTACATGCTTTATGATGATTTGTGAATGTTAAATCACTTTATGGGTAACAATCAACTTTATGTCCATTTGATTCACTGTTTTCATTCTGTTAACAACCTGCTCCTCCCGATCTAGGTCAGCTCTCATGTTCTGATCTCTGTGCTCCATTTCATTGAAATCAGCACTGGAATAAATTATGTGTGCAGTTTTATATGTGTGTTGCCATGGCTACAGTTTGACGTTGGCATTTTAGTGCCAGTGGGAGGGGCTAGTGCTTGTCTCCATCCTAGATGCTTGCTTAAAATGGAGGAAAGAAAATTGCATTAAAATATCACAATGCCGTTTACGCGTGTAGGAAAAATGACACTTTTGTAACATCTTTGTTTTCCTTGTCTCTGATTTCTTTTTCGTCATTACAGCTTATAAGTACCCCTGTTTTTCTCAGCTGAGTAATGCAGGACTTTGCAGGATTTTGCAGGATTTTGCACAACTAGTTTGGATCAGTGGTTTTCCATTGTTCAATAAGAAATGACATTATGATTGCATCAGTGTTTTCAGTGTTTTTAGTCAGACAATGTTTGCAAATGTTCTTTGACTAATGTTCTTCTCCCTGTGTGTGTGTGTGTGTGTGTGTGTGTGTGCCTGTTTAGACATCTTTGTGGGGACCACAAAAAATTGGAAGTTTACTACCTATGGGCATCAAAATCCAGGTCCCCACAAGTCTGAAGGCATTTTTGAGACTCAAAATTTGGTTTTAGTGTCAGGGTGACAGTTGGGTTATGGTAAGGGTTAGGCATACAGTTTTGATGGTTAGGGTAAAGGTAAGCAACTAGGAAAAGCATTATGTCAATGAGATGTCCCCACAAGGATATGAATACACACCTGTGTGTGTGTGTGTGTGTGTGTGTGTGTGTGTGTGTGTGTGTGTGTGTGTGTGTGTGTGTGTGTGTGTGTGTTTTGTAGTCTGGAAGAACACTTGAAAAAAACAAACAAACTGCACACACCTCACACACAAACTGACGGATTCCACTTTTCTCTCTTTTTCCTTCTCACGACAAGCTTCTCCTCAGACAGTACACATAAGACAAGCTTTTCCACATCAAATGTTTATTTGCATTACAGTTCTGTATCAGCACAAATTCTTTTCCACATATATTACAGTACATTAAAAAAAAAAATCAATCCCAACTGTGTTTTTTGCCAGATGTTACTCGACTGCTTTGAAAATGATATGGCTGTTTAAATAGAGTTGTACATGAAAAAGTAGTAAGAGAAATTACACACAGCCATAAAGCATTGTGCAGACAAAGGTTTTCCCATCACCACTAGAAACCAAGGTAACCAAAGTACTGTACATACATGTTCAATGTGCCATTACATTATGAAGTGCTTTCATTTTCAGGACCACATACTTACCTGGTACCAATTACAAAAGGAAATACATTTCTATAGGTTCAAAGGATTTCAAAAACCAAAAAGGCAAAAGTAGGTCACTGTAGCAGTGCAAGAACGCAAAACGTTTACACGTAAAAACATCCAGATTAACAGATGGAAGTAGCACGTAATAGAGAACATGATGAGACTAGCCAACCATGGTGACAGTCTGTCCTTCAGTCTCTCTCCTTCTCCATACTGTAAAAAGCTGGTTGCTTGATTGTCTCTTGAATCTCAGGCAAAGAGGTGAAGTGAAAAATCAGAGAGAATCAACTACCTGACGCAGCACAATCTTTAAAAAAGAAGATGTTTCTGTATCTGGTTTAAGCTTACCGGGAGAAAAACGTCATTACTGGAAACACAGTGTGACTCGTGGTCAGTTCCATCGTCCCTTTAAAAGTCATTATGTTAACAGTGTTTTTGGGGACACGGTTCTAGTTTAGCTGCAGACATAGACAATATAAACGATGGACATGACGTCAACATCTCAGCTTCCTAGCTGTAAATACTTTTATGATGACATCATCACGGGTTCCAGGTGACAGTGAAAAACACAAGAAATTCAGCTGGTAAATTATGTTCAGAGACTCACAAGACTGTGAGCATCACAGTCAAATACACCCCTCACCCATCATGTCCAGTTTCAACACGCCAGCATCACTCAGTTCAAGCTCTTCACAAATTGGTGACTAACATCAGTGTTGCCACATCCATCTTTTATACTGTTTGTAGATTGAAAGCATGTACAGTACATATACAGATGGTTACCAGCACAAAGGAAGCATCATACTAAGAATTTGCACCTGAGTGTTTCCTTTGCTTTGGCGTTTATATTACATGCCCAGCTAAAAACGTAACACTGGCTGTCTTAATGCAGGTGTGTATTTATTCATTTATCTATTTTTATTACATTAAAAAACAAATGTATTTGTTGATCTTCAAAATGATAGAACGTCTGCTGTCACTTAACTGATGCCACAGAGTAGAAGTTTTATAGCATTAATTTAACAAAGATAGGACAACAATTCACAATGCCTATATAGATTACATAGGTACATGCTCTGTACATTAGGAGCTAAATACATTAATATATTTTAACATTAAGATCATGTCTCTTTGGAATGATTCAGTATGTGAGTACGTTGTGTATTTACAGCAATGCACTGTTTTATTGTAGTCACCTTTTACTACTTCTGTATTATATAGTACATTTATATGTTATTTGTATGTATATATGTAGATCTCTGAAATGTGTGAAATTAAACAAAGTATTACATTAAGTTGTTTAACCTTCAGGTAGTTGTAGTTACATTGTACAGGATTCTTCGTGAAGTGTAAAACAGAGAATATGATCTTTAACTGTCATGGCACAATTTTTCTGTCTTGTTTGGAAAAAAAAATGCTTTTGGTGAATTTTTCTAATTCAGAGGAAAGAAACAGTCACCACACAAAAACTCATTAGTCCTGAAGTTAAACTTGAACATCTGAGACAGGCCACACGGGGCTACTACCTGAGTCTTTCTTTGGCTATTTATTGGCTAATGGCTGATAAACTAAAATCGTTACAAAGCATTTGACTGCAGATAAATGGTAAAATGATCAGATAAGATGGACAGCTAAGGTGAAAGTACAGACAGCACAAACTGTGAACACACACAAAGTTCCTTTTATCCTCACTGTGGTTGCTTGAAAAAGACTGTAATGTTGTTAAATTACAGACTTTGATATTAAACATGTTGTTGTGCTTTTAGCCCATGAAGTATGAGAGAGAGTACCTCATTTCTTTATATGGGGTAAACTGTTTTCACAAATGCAACTCTGAACTATTATAGCCTAGTTGTGTCATTTAGGTTGTCATAAAGGATGCTCAGTGAAGCAGTCAGGCTTTCAGTATAACTCCACTGTAGATATGTCAGATAACCACCCGCAGTCCTTTATGCCAGTACTTTCTGCAGGTGAGTTGTCCTTGCCAACTATTTGAATAATAATCTTTTTCCCCTGTTCTCTCTCCCTACTCCGTTTCTGTGTCAGAACTCTTATGTTTTCATAACATATAAAATATAGACTATGCAGTCCAGTGAAAATCAAAGTACACCGTTACTGCTACTGTATGAATTAAGAGGGTAAGTAGCAGCCAGGTGCTGCTATTCAAATGGACGTGATAATCCGATCAACAGCAAGTGTGAGTACGTCAGTAAAAGCAAACATTTAGGCAGTTTGGAGGTCCAGATCATTCAGCTGTGTGTTAGCACAATGCCACACTGTTACCAGGAGTGCATGTACCAGCAAATTCACCCCCAAGTCAGACCGTGACTCTAAGAAACTGCAAAGAACTCTCTAAGGGAGAGGCCAGCCACCCTTCGGAGGAAGCTCATTTCTGCCACATGTATTCGCGACCTCGTTCTTTCGGTCACTACCCACAGCTCGTGGCCATAGGGTAGGGACGTAGATCGACCGGTAAATTGAGAGCTTCGCTTTCACACTCAGCTCCCTCTTCACCACGACGGACCGGTGCAGCGTCCACATCACTGCGGCCGCAGCACCAATCCGTCTGTCGATCTCCGGCTCCCTTCTCCCATCACTCACGAACAAGACCCCGAGGTACTTGAACTCCTCCACTTGGGGCAGGAACTCATCCCCCACCCGGGGATGAGTAATGACAGAACAGTTAGAAAAATACTGAACAAGTATGGTTTGTTTGCCAGTTTTTCCCAGGAGAAAGCTTCCTGTCTCACAGAAAGAACAGCACGGGTTTGCAAACCAGCAAACTTGGAACAATGCATAAATGTTTGGTCATAATGCACATGTCTACCACACTGGTGCTAAACGTAGCTCTACAAGCTATTGAATCATCGTGGGTGTACTTGGGTTTTCATACAGCTGCATGGATTTATGACTGCACATTGTATTGCCAATTTGCTGAAGAGTGGATTAAAAAAACACCCCCCACACCCCCTCATGAAGCTCCAAACATGGCGATAGAGTTCTGCACGTGATCTACTAACAATATGATCATTTATAAACACAAAAGCAGCCGTGTCATTCACCATAAAGTGAAGCACAAACAACGAATAACAAACAAATAAAAAACAACACAGCTGATGAAGAAATGGGTAATACAACTGCCAATGAAATAATACTCTTTAAGAGCAGGTTTTATGCTAGTGTTTCGCTATGGGAACAGCATGCCCGTTCAGAGAGGCACCTGAAGGAAATCATTAGGATATTTGATATAAGGGGGAACTCTTCTGTTAGAAATTGCTGGGGATTGTGTGGCCTGTGTGTTATACCTAACCTGTACAATGCATAGAAAAACACAACGTATTTATTTACTGTCACATCCTGCCCCCCCTGTGCCTGGAGAAGGTGATGATAGACACAAAGCAAGTCTGAAGACAGTTTGTTAAAGATTTGATATGTTATATCTATAAAATCATGTTCATGAACACAGAAAGTTGTGCTTTGATTTATGAAAGCAAAAACGTACACTCTTAAAAGCAGAAGACTGTGGTGGTGTAAAATAAATGCAATTCAATTTCTTATTCTTTCTTCATGCTTTTGTATAGTGCCAGTTAACAACAACAGTTGTCTCAAAGCGCTGTACAACAATAGTCCACCAATTAAAAAATCTGTCATGAGCATGCACGTGGCAAAAGTAGGAAGGAAAACCTCTAACAGGAAGAGACCACTAGCAGAAACAAGGCCAGGGAGAAGGAACCATGTACTGGAGGATTGGAGAGGAGAGGGACAAATGCATCAGAAGTGAGTGGAGAAGAAATGCCTAGTGTGTCATGGGAGGCCTGAAACCCATTCTTAAGGGATGGTGGATGATCTCCTGAGCCAAACTTAGCTGGTTCCACAGGAAAGCTGCCTGAAAACTGAAGGCTCTGCCTCCCATTCTACTTTTAGAAACTTTAGAAGCTACAAGTTAATCATCAGTCTGAGAGCAAAGTGCTCTCTGGGGATAATATATCTGCTTCCTCTTCCTGTACTGAGAAAACACGGCATTGCTTTCCACTTTTATGCTGAAGACTGTCAGATCTATGTCCCTCTAAAGAAAAAAGGCAGATTCTTCACGCAGCCATTACTTCAGTGTCTCGATGACATTAAGGCTTCGTTGTCTGTTAACTTTTAAAATTCAATGATAAAAAGACCGAGGTGATGGTTTTTGGTAGCCCCACTGAGGCCCCCAATGTTTATTTAGATTCCTTGGCCCAGTATGTTAAGCCAACTGTCACAAACCTGGGGGTCAAAGTGGACTGTGATCTGAAGTTTGATAATCAGATTAAGGCAGTGGTAAAATCTAGCTTTTTCACCTCAGGCAGCTGCAAAAATAAAGCCAATTCTTTCGCGGCAGCACTTTAAGACAGTGATCCACGCCTTTGTTAGCACTCGGCTGGATTACTGTAATGCACTTTATATTGGGGTCAGTGCATCATATATTAGTCATCTACAGAGGGTGCAAAATGCCGCAGCTCGTCTTTTAACTGGCACTCGAAAGTTTGAGCACATTTCCCCTGTTTTAGCTTCACTTCACTGGCTGCCCATTTCTTTTAGGATTCATTTTAAAATTCTTTTATTTACTTTTAAAGCTCTCCATGGCCTCGCCCCATCGTATCTCTCTGAGCTGCTACAGCCTTATACACCCACCCGCTCTCTCAGGTCAGCTGATCAGCTGCTCCTGAATGTACCCAGGACTGGGCGTAAACTTAGAGGAGATCGTGCTTTTGCTGTAGCAGCTCCAAAACTGTGGAACGAGCTTCCTTTAGAGACAGGCCACTTCTCTGCCTGTTTTTAAGTCACTCTTGAAAACCCACCTCTTTACTCTGACCTTTGACACCACGTGAGATGTTGGTTTTTATTTTTTAGTTTGATTTTTTAGTTTGATTTTTAGTTGTTTTTAGTTGATTCTATGCTGTTTTATCTTGTTTTCTTTTTTTTAATATAGGGCTGTTTTAAATTTGATGTATTATGTGTTTTATTTATTTATTTTTGCTGTTTTCTCGTATTCTGTTGTTTTTAACTTATTTTCTGTACAGCACTTTGGTCCTGTGCTGGCTATGTTGAAGTGCTTTATAAATAAAATTGGATTGGAATATGACTCAGTGAAGTCAAGCTAATTATTCAAGCTAATTCACTGTATGTAAGGAGGATTTTTAAATTTAAATACTGTATTTAAAATAAAGAGAAGCCAACACGGGAGAAAACACAACACTGTTTACGATTTAAATGAACTGCGTTGGTTTAAGGACACATCTAAGCCCTGCAGAACACCGGCCCTTGAGGCCTGGAGTTTCCCACCCCTGCTGTACATGGACTCTTCACCATAACACTTACCAGCACGTTTTACTGGCAAAACCTGATATCAACCATACACAACAGAAATTTACTGGATACAAAAGATAATAAAAGTATCAACCACTTGTACGAGAAGGAGCAAAGCAAGGGCAACCGTTAACTTATAATAGGCAAATGTACACTTTAGCCTCCTGTATGGTGGCAAAGCAAAATTGTTCTGACCTAACGTTTACATTCCAAAAGCTCCGCTGCACCTTGGATTCAAAATCATAGCACTTTTTACTGTATATCAAATTATATCCAGTTTGCAAACACTAGCTTTCTGGTCTTTTATTTTCAGATAGTTGATAGAGGTCTTTGGGATATCATTATGTGTACTGTGGGTGCTCCTGTTGACTGATGTTCACTGAGTTCTGGTTCTCAACCAGAACTTACTGGTTGATGACTACATAGCAATTTTTGGTGCTATTGCATGCCTTCTGTGGTGACCATGCTGAGGCTACGATGGGCATTTGGCATGCAGACTGGAGCAGACTGGGATCAAACCTCTTTACTACTTGTGGAGTTTGATATAAGAAAGCAGAGTCCCTCTTTGTCCCTGGGTCGATTAATGCTTTGTCATGATTTTCTTTTTTTATCCCCATATGAGCCATTTTTCTTGTTTCCCTTTATCACCACTAGGGGGTTGTATTTCATTTTATGTACTGGTTATGGTTATTTAAGGTGAAGGGCAGTGTTGGGAGGGTTACTTTTAAAATGTATCCCACTACAGATTAAAATCAAAATGTATTTTGTAACATATTCCGATAAGTTACTCAATGAGAGTAACGTATTCTGAATACTTTGGATTACTTACAGTAATCTAATGTCTGACAGGTTCCTGAGCTATGCTAAGCTGAGACAGCCACATTATAAAAAGACACCCAAGTCCTTCTGAGCCAGCAAGGATTTCATGCAGCTGCCTGAGCAGTCACTTGATTTCTCAGATGGGATAATGACATTTGAATTAGGCCGAGTCTTACAAAACCTAAACCTTGTGTGAAATTCTGACCCAAATCCCCTCTTCATTTTTGAAAACTCACTAACAAACACCTTTAAGACTCACAAGTAAAACCCACTGTGAAATATCACAAACACATAAGTGTTACTACATTAAATAGAGTTAAAATGTATCCTAATAATATGGTGATCAATGACAGAGGTAACATCCTTACTTTTGATGAATTGTTGTGCTTCAGCCTGTGTTTCTTATTTTGTCTCCAGCATGAGAATTAGGGTTGGGAGACCAGGACTAAATCAGGGAATGAGTCCCTCTGTTCTCCTCCTATCATGCCCTACTTTTCTTCCACAAGCTCAGGATTGCTTTCCCTAATACTCTTTTCCCCGTTTCTACCAGTCTCTCATTTTCATTTCCTCATATCCATGTCATATGTCTTTTCTCTCTCCTCTCTCAACCTGTACTCCTTTTTATCTCTCCTACACTGTTATTTCATCCATCTGCACATTGCACTGCCTTCTAAACGTGGCTCTTGTTTTACCTCTGTGTGTGTGAATGTGTGAATGGGTGAATGACTGAATGTAGTGTAAAACGCTTTGGGGTCCTTGGGGACAGAGTAAAGCGCTATACAAATGCAGGCCGTTTACCATTCACCTCTCAGTCGAACTGCTAAGCTGGCAAGATTTTTAGAAATTCACAAATAGTTCTGTGAAGTGTTAATTCTAAAGAAGCTGTACGTGATGACTTGTAGACACAAGACAAATCTGCAAAACTGCAGGTCAATGTGAAGCAAACAGGCGCTGTAACTGCTCGCTCTTGCTCCATAATATGGAAAATCATTAGGGGTTCTCACAGAACAAATCCTCAATCTGAACAAACTAACTGAAATAAAGTGAATAAAATGGGGGGGGAACAGACTTAGGGATACAAAGTTGTGCAAAGTTGTTAGTGCAGTTTATTTCAAGGAGCACTTGATCATCTGTGCACTTTCTGTGTGGATTTTTTTCCACCAAGTTTCTTGTCTAAGGACATGACCAGGTAAAGTGGTGATTCTAACCTGGCCATAGGTGTGGATACAAGTACATGTACACTGGAGAGGACTAATGTCAATTAGTCTTCTGACTCTGTCTTCTGACTGGCAGACTGAAGCTGTAGCCAAGGTGCTGCAGCGAGAGTACTGACAGGGACTAGAAAGAAAGAGTGAAGTTCTCTTTATTGGCTCCATGATAAATCCAGAGCACTTCGCTCTCGCTCTGCAGGCCTACTTGTTGATCCTAGAGTATTTAAAAGTAGAATGGGAGGCAGAGCCTTCAGTTTTCAGGCCCCTCTTCTGTGGAACCAGCTTCCAGTTTGGATTCAGGAGACAGAAACTATCTCTACTTTCAAGATTAGGCCTCAAACTTTCCTTTTTGCTAAAGCATATAGTTAGGGCTGGACCAGGTGACCCTGAATCCTCCCTTAGTTATGCTGCAACAGGTGTAGGCTGCCGGGGGATTCCCATGATGCATTGGGAGTTTCTACTTCACTCACCTGTATCATTCACTATGTGTTTACTCTGTGACTCTGTATTTAATCATCAGTTATTATTACTCTGTTTCTCTTTCACAGCATGCCACTTTCACATAGCCCCAGCTGGCAGATGGCCGTCCCTTCCTGAGCCTCGTTCTGACGGAGGTTTATTCCTGTTTATTCCAGGAAGTTTTTCCTTCTCGCTGTTGCAAAGTGCTCGGTCACAGGGGGTCATCTGATTGTCTAGATTTCTCTGTGTTATCATAGAGTTTACTTTACCTTCCAGTATAAAGCACCTTGAGGTGATTGTTGCTGTCATTTGGTGCTATATAAATAAAGCTGCATTGAATTGCATCACTGTTTAGTATTAAATTATCAGTGTGAGTCTGGAAGCTATTTCTGGACTCCAGTAGTTTTACTGAGCAGACATCTTTCATATCTGAAAGAACTCTGGTGTTTTGGTGCATCTTAGTTTAAACAGGTTGGGTATGTTAAGTAAAACTCTGTTTTATGCTATATGAACAAACTGTTGTTGCTCATCTCCTGTAGCCTCCATTTAAAAGGCCCCGTCCAATGAATCTCTGGTATTCATTTGTTTAATCAGTCTTGGTTACTGGCAATAATAACAGTATTTCTTCTTACCTATTCTTCCTTCCCATTCTTCTTTTCTCCGTCCATCTGATATTTTGTGTTGTTGTGACTGTTGCTGTGTAACATCCCAGACTGATAGCAGAGTTAATAACACAGCCAGTAGCCAACTGCTCATGCCATGTCAGGGACTCAGAACTGACAGTAGGTTGAGCTCAAACTCTAGAGAATAGAGTCTAGTTTAACATTGCTTTCTTAGATATGTTAATGCATCAAGAGATCCACCAGTCTATTTATACATCTAGCTATACATACATACATACATGCATACATACATACATACATACATACATGCATACATATGTACATACACACAGCACCGATCAGGCAAAGCCACTTTCTCGGCCACATGCTCATGCATCACCACACAGATCCAATCACTGACCTCTCCTTTTATAGCATCTACATCTTCATTTGAAATTAATTTCTGTGTTAGTGAAACCAAATTTCTACTCACAGTGCAATTTTGGGTAGCTTGACAGGTAAAAGAATAAAAGAATCTCTGGTTTACACTCACGCTTTGCTTAGACTGTATGAATGGGGAGCACTCATTCATTTGTAGAATAAATACATTTACTAATCTACTCCAAGTTTCTGGTCTCTTCAGAAGGCACCCATCACCCAGTTCGGCTATTCTTCATTCAGCTCCTTCATTTTTCTTTCGCGCAACTTCTTGAAATGATTTACAGCTTTGCCTTCCATCCTATCTCAAATCTCCTCCTTCTATCTTATCTTGTTCCTATATTTTTATATTGGCATAGCAGCAGGTTCTTGAAAGTCTTTTTAAATGTGGCATTGCACAGTGCATAACAAGCTGGGTTGATAGTAGAGTTGACATAACACAGCCAGTAGCCAATTGCCCACACTGTGTCAGGGACACAGGACTGGCAGAAGGTTGAGATCAACACCATCACATTATACGGTGTCCATGTTATGATGAAAGCCAGCAGGATGGCAAAGATAGTCTTGGTTACCTATAAAGAATGGAAGAAAGGAGAGATGAAGAATAAATAAACCGGAACATGTAGACACAAAGTCCAAAGATAGATAATCTGTGAACTCTGTCAGCTCTTTGTTTCTCACACACTGCAGTGAGATGACAGTCACATAACTCACAGAAGAGCTGACCATGTTAAGTATGCATAATATGTATTATGTAAAAAACGACAGTGCCAAACCTTTTAGTTTGAGCTACGTTAAAAACATGTCCAAACGTGCTAAATTGCTCTGCACCCCAATTAATATTTGCACACACAGGAAAACAGCCGCTCAATTTTAGCTTTAGATAAAAACATATCTGCTCTCTGTGTCTCGGGTAATCTCAAGGGCGAGATAGCATTAAAGCAACTTAAAGCTGAAATCCCAAAAGGTTGATTCTGTTCATCTGGACGTAGCGTTTCCAGTGAAAACGCTATGTGGATGATTGAGCGTGCACCAGGACATTAAAGCTGAGATAATAGTGACATCTGCTTAACAACTCTTCCTATGACTGTTAGAACCACTGACTTACATACACTGGGTTTTAGCTTGAAACAAAGTGAGTGAGGGTCTTCCTGTCATATTTTATTTATTCTCCAAGACTTCTATTCTTTGCTTGTGCAGAGGCTGAGTCCGATACTCAAAGCTAAATAACGAGTTCCTCTATTATTTCCATTACATGTCTTAAACTTATGTCGTGTATTAACCTACTTTCTTTTCTCTGGCAGCCATCTGTCTTTTCCTTCTCACTTGGCTTCTAGCAATGCTTGCAAATTTTCTTGCCACAGTCCGAGGACGGCTGATTGGGATTGAATGCCTCTCGGCTCCATCTACAGGTGGAACGATCTCTAAAGCTGTGATGCATTCATCCCCAGACTGCTTTGTCACAATCTTTAACTTGGACCACCTTGAAGAGGGATTGATCTTGTGGATGGCAGAATTGGTTGTTGTCGGTACTGGACTGGGGTTTGCTAGCACCTGTAACAAAACAGAGTACTGTTAGGACATTTCATAGCAGGTTTGACCTGTGACTTGCACAGTATCCTGTCTTCCTCCCCTTAACCCCAACCAGTTGAGGCAAATGGCTTCCCCTCCCTGAACCTGCCTTTGGTGGAGATTTCTTTCTGTTAAAAGGGAGTAATTCAATATTTAAATGTTGATTGTATTATGTAAGGTTCCCCGGCAGCTGCAGCCCAACAATGATAATAGTCCAGCGTCACCTGATAGATGCCAAAAACAAAAAGCTACATCAAAAAGTGACGTTTTAAGCCTAATTTAAAAATGAACTGTTTCACCCATATTCATAAGGAAAGCAAAATAATAACAACCACAACTTGAAACAAAAGTTCACAGTCCTGGCAAAATCTGTCCAATTCCAGTTCACGCAGTTCATTAATAAGAGGAAAAAAAGAAATCCACTCCACATTTGGGGAATGACCTGTCCATTCCAGTCTAGCTCACGCAACAAAAAATACTCCACTCCGGGTTTTCCAATGAATCCTGTGACTTTTCATGACATGGTGTCAGAAGTAGTCAATAGGGATAGGAATCGGTAAGAATTTAGCGATTCCCATTCCATTATCAATATAACTCGTCGATTTGATTCCTTATCGATTCTTATTGGCTCCACTTTGAGAGTCACCACCATGTCTAAGCAGCATATCATGACATTATATGCTGTGTGGTCTAATGCGTGTGCATTTTAGAGGTATTTCCCCTCTTTTTTGTGTTCAGTGTTGGGGTCATTACTTAAAAGTAAAGTAAAAAAGTTATTACCCGTATTACACAGAACACTTTTCCTAAGAGTAACGCAGTATTTTATTGCATACTGTCTTTGAATGTCTTTGAACAAAGACATTCATTATTCTACTCATTACGTTACCTTCATGTTACTCTGCAAAATGATCTGAAAAACACTGTCTCATAATGGCCATTTAACAATATAAAGCTACAGCCCCACACACCAACACAAATCCCTATTCCAGTGAGGACACGTATCATCTTTGTCTTAGTATTTAGGTATGAAAACAAAGCTGACAACACAAAGCAAAGATGAAAACCAGCACAAGCAATCATTGCAGTGATTCTACTGTAGAAACATGAACAGGTAGAAATAGAAGCTGCAGCCTGACTGCTCATCAGTTTGTTACAGGCTGGCTTCACCACAAATGATGGCTCACTTTATCACTTTATAAGAGCAATGTCAGCATTTACTGAGCTTTAACATCACTCTGGGGTTCTTGGCTACCTTAGCGTTAGCATGCAGTTTTGCAACGAGCCGAAGTTGTGTTAACATTATAACGCAGTCGTCACTTTGCCATCTCACTCTCCATCCCTTTGGGCATTAATGATAAAAGTAATGTCCATATCTACGGTGAAGAATGCACCATTATTTTTACTTCCGACACACGAACTGAAATCAGCTGATCTTAGTGAGAGGGCAAGAATCGATAAGCGGGATCAGTAGGCAGGCAGACTAACCATTCCAAGGAACTGGACTACTAGGAACCTATTCTTGATTCCCATCCCTAGCAGTCGATCATCACGTCTCAGAAATGTAGCAGGGGAAGGAGGAAGTCTGTAGTGTTGCAGCATGTGGCATGGTGGAATAACTGAGCGAATCTCCCACTAAACATTGGGTTGGCGTTTTTGTCATTTTAATAATTGCATGCTTTGGTGTTTTTTGTTTTGTGTGAGATGTGGGCCACACCCGTGTAGGAGTGGTGATTCTACTCTAGTCCAGCTGCAAGCTATTTGGAGTTGAGTACAGGGAGCCGTTGATTGGTAATGATTTGAGCCCTTCTCTATAAAGGAGAGAGAAAACAGGGAGGAGGAGTTGGTTTTTTGTAGGACACAGTTGCAGCAGGGAAGCAGTTGACACTGAAGACTCCAGTATGAGAAGTGCACATTTTAAAGGAAAATAGTTTTAACCTGGCCTGGAAGGTTTTGCTTTTTAAATAGCAAATGGGGTGATATGATATAGTACCATATCACCCTATTAGAGCACTTCGCTCTCACACTGCAGGCCTACTTGTTGTTCCTAGAGTATTTAAAGACCTACCATAGAACCAAATGCACCAGAGCTTACTTTATATTTTTACATGCTGTGGAGCCATTTTTGGGAGCATTTCAAGTTGCTATACATCAATACAACTGTTATAGCCCAAATTTTAAGTCCATAGTAATTACATAAATTGCAAAAAATTGCAATAAACTACAAAAAAATTTAAAATCATTTTTGTTTTGTTTTTTTACATATACTTAGAGATATTTAAAAGGTTTATCCCTCAAAACTTTAAATACAAAAACGTTGCAAAAATATGTTTCCAACAACAGGAAATTTATTTTGAGTGTCTTCATAGTTTTATTTTTCAGATACACCAATCTTTATATACTGCAGAAAAAACAAAAAACAATCCTATAATGCAAATTTGCAAAGAAAACAGCATGTGCATCAAAATAAACTATTTAAAGCAGTGCAATTTGAGTTCTAAGCATCCTAGAAACTATTCAGAGAAGCATAAAGTCAAACATGACTTTTAAAAATACCAGTATAGGCTTACAAGGCCTACAAGTGAAAAAACTACATTTTCCGCAAAAATGACATCACTTCCGGTTTCGGGCAGGTAATGGCGGACATGCGATAGTTCGCCCTGACGTCTGTTTCAGTGTTATGTGTTATGAAGAGCTGATCGGATCGGCAAAGCGTGCAAGCACTTTTTATGCAATTTTTGCAAAGCCATATGTGGAAGGAAACCGTGACCTAGGACAAGCTGATGGCATGAGATGTAAGTACAACTCCTCCAGTTTCATATGCAAAAAAAATTATTGCGCTAGCTTACGTGGTTCCGGTTCTACGGGGATTTTAAAATAGTTACGCAAAACGGAGCGTGCCCGCTCCGACCAGCTTTAAAGGGTTAAAAGTAGAATGGGAGGCAGAGCCTTCAGTTTTCAGGCCCCTCTTCTGTGGAACCAGCTTCCAGTTTGGATTCAGGACACAGACACTATCTCTGCTTTTAAGATTAGGCTTCAAACTTTCCTTTCTGCTAAAGCATATAGTTAGGGCTGGACCAGGTGACCCTGAATCCTCCCTTAGTTATGCTGCAACAGGTGTAGGCTGCCGGGGATTCCCATGATGCACTGGGTGTTTCCTTTCCAGTCACCTTTCTCACTCACTATGTCTTAACAGACCTCTCTGCATTGAATCATATATGTTATTAATCTCTGTCTCTCTTCCACAGCATGTCTTTATCCTGTCTTCCTTCTCTCACCCCAACCAGTCGCAGCAGATGGCCCCGCCCCTCCCTGAGCCTGGTTCTGCCGGAGGTTTCTTCCTGTTAAAAGGGAGTTTTTCCTTCCCACTGTCACCAAAGTGCTTGCTCATAGGGGGTCATCTGATTGTTGGGTTTCTCGCTGTATGTATTATTGTAGGGTCTGCCTTATTGTTGTGTTTTGGTGCTGTATAAATAAAATTGAATTGAATTGAATTGAATTGGGTTTAAATCTGGGATTCTCCGCTATTTGACCCTAGAACTGAAGAAGCTTCTCGGATGAGAGGTGAAACGTCTTCAAGCAACTTAAAGAAGTCCAGACGCTTTTCTTTGCAAGCTCCTTTGATTACAGTTTTGTCTTTGATCCCACTGAAGTGGGAGCTCCCACAGTGTTCCATCTAAGAGTGATGAAATTGCCAAAAACCATTAGTTAAATAGGGGTCACCAAGATCAGTCTCAGTTCTTTGGTCTGAACCCAAATAAAGAACCAGCTGGAGGAATCCTCCAAAAAGTTGATTCTGTTCATCTGTTCATCAGTGGGAGAAACGTTTCGTCACTCATCCAGGTGACTTCTTCACTCTCAGCTGTCCGCAGGTTTCCCCAGCCTTATAAGCTGTACATTTGCATAATGACTGAAACCAGCCCACTGAAGGAACAATGGGCTGGGAGGTCACCTTCATAATAATTATGCAAATTCTCATACCCATTGATGCCCATTAAATGGCCTCTGTGCTCAAACCAGCATTCCTCCCTGTCCAGGATGTTACATCCTCATCCTTGAAAGAGTGTCCACTGGCCTGTAGGTGTGAATAGACTGCAGAGTCCTGGCCTGACGAGGTGGCTCTTCTGTGTTGTGCCATCCTCTTAGCCAGAGGTTGTTTGGTTTCCCCGATGTATAAATCCTGGCAATCCTCCTGGCACTTAACAGCGTACACTATGTTACTGGCGCAGCGTGTTTTGGGGTTTAAAAGCCACAGAGACCCGGTGTTTAGAAAAAATGCGTCTCAACTGCTCCGATACTCCTGACACGTACGGGATCACTACAGGTTTTCTCTTAGTCAGCGGTTGTCCTTCTCTCCTGGATTGGCTGGAGCTTTCTTTAGGACCCTTCCCAGCTTTGACAAAAGTCCAGCTGGGAGTTTTTGTCCCTCTTTGGCTCTCCGAGGAGGCGGACGCATCTTTCCCCTCTCCCTCCCTTATCTTCCCTGCTGCTGCTTCTATGTGTTTGTCTAGTCTCGTCTAACTCTAACCCTCAAAGAGTTTGCAGTCTTTCTGGACTTTTCTGAATGCATTGAAGAGAACGGAAATCTCTACATTGAAGTTTACCAGAAGCCCACACACCAGGACCAATACCTACTCTTTGCCTCCCACAAGATGCATGGAGAGAAGGTCAGACACCAACTAAGGAGGATCAGAAGGACAAATGAAACAATATTGTCATCCCCTATGTAGCAGGTTTGTTAGAGAAACTCAGCAGAGTCTTCTCCAAGCATGACATCCCAGTGTACTTCAGAGCCAGCCACACACTGAGACAAAAACTGGTTCAACCTCTACACTGGAGAAGCCAAACAGCCACTTCATAAACGCAAGGCACAACATAGAAGAGCCACCTCGACGGGACAAGACTCTGCTGTCCATCTGCATCTAACGGTCAAAGGTCACTCTTTCGAGGATACCAATGTTCACATTTTGGACAGAGAAGACAGATGGTTTGGAAGGGAGTGAAAGAAGCATCTATGTCCACTGTAAACAACCATCTTTGAACAGAGGGAATAGCTTACGACACCAACTGTCTGCCATCTATAATCCAGACGCCTTAATGCCCACTCACATCCTGGACTATTTGCCCTCGTTAAATCACATGAAACCCCAAAACCCTGCCTGATTGTGACCTACACCTGTTTTCACACCTTGGCTCGTGTGATTAGGTAGAGGATCATCAGGGGGTCCATGTTCTCTTAGGGACACTCCCAATAGGACTTCAATCTGGGACTCTCCACCAATTACTCTTAGAAATGAAGAAGCTTCTCGGATGAGAGGTGAAATGTCTTCAAGGAAACTCAAAGAAGTCCAGATGCTTTTCTTTCCAAGCTCCTTAGACTACGACGACCTGGATGACTGAGAATCTTCACAGACATATATTTTCAATCCTTGATGCCTCCAGTGGGTTTTGGCAAATACTGCTCAATGTTAAGAGCAGGAAGCTAACGCCATTCGTCACACTAGTGAGTCACTTCTGCTTTTAAAGATTGCCCTTTGGGATAACGTCTCCTCCAGAAATATTCCAACGGCAGATTAGCACCCTTCTCAAGGGTTATGCCGGCACTGTGGTGGTAATGAATGACATCTTAGTGTTTGGAAAGGAAAAAGCAGAACATGATCACAACCATAAGACAGTGCTGCAGACCATCAGGCATTCTGGGCTGAAATTAATCCAAGATAACTCCAAGATTGGAAAATCTAAGATCAAATGTTAAAGACACATCATTGCGAAAGATGGTATCAAAACTCATCCAGAAAAACTGTGTCACTGAAATGCCCAGCCCCTCAAATGTCTCTGAGCTTCGTCAGATGATATGAATGATAAACTGTCTGGGAAAATTCCTCCCAGACTTCTTCACCGCCATGCACCAAAGCTACAATTTGCTCAAATGTGTGGACATTGGGGGAATTGCAGAAACAAGGATTCACAGACATGAAAGCCATGTCAACTACAACACTGGCATTAGCACATTATGACGCTAGCAAACCAACAACAGCAAGCACTGATGAGAGCAGCTCTGGTTTCACAACAAAAGGAAGTACTTCTTCAGATACACAAGGATCACTAAGGCTTCACTAAGTGCCACAGAAAAGCTAATATGACTGTGTGGTGGCCAGAGATTGGACGAGAGATCACAAAGATGGGAGCAATGTGAGTTCTGCCTGAGAAATACCCCACTCAGAGAAAAGAACCACTAATCACTACACCAAATAGCTGCTGATATATGTCAACTGGACAGTAAACACAACCTTGTAGTTGTGGATTATTACTCGCGTGACATCTTGATTGTACCTCCATTACAGGCCAGCAAGTGATTGACTGCTTGAAAAGCCTGTTTGTGTGCCATTGTCTGTGATGAGCTCAAACGCTATCCCCCACCTCACATATTATCCCAGCAAAAACTGTTCAGTAAGACGTACAACATTGGTCACACAACTTCCAGTCCCCATTATATGCAAGCTAATGGTGCAACAGAGAGAGGCATTGCTATGCCACGCCCATCACAGCAACTGGCCCAAGTCCTGCATAACTAATGAGTGGCTGACACATAAGGACAACAGTTCTCGTTCTAGTTCAGCAGCTGCAACCTCATTATATTCATTACACTAAGGTACAACAAAAGGATCTACAGGCGAAATTAAATTATTGTATCTTCTACAACAGATGTCATTCTACACGTCACTTGTCAGAGCTACGCCCTGGTCAACTTGTGAAACTGGATGGTTAGAAGGGTTAAAAGACACCTGCAAAAAATTGCCAAAGCTCCATAGCCTGGATCATACTTTGTACAGAGGGTTTGCTCACTTGCAGAAACTGGAGACAGGAGGTTCCACTGTCTCTCAATCAGACTCCAGAGTCTCGGGCCTGTTTGGTGTTTCACCCGACACCCTGCCCGCAAGGATCCACCTGTATTGGAGGCCCTGCCGACCAGCTTCGAGAGAACCTTGGACAGAGAAATCAGCTTGCTATGGGGAAACAGCTTTACCCTTTAGGTGTGTGGAAGTATAGAAAATGCTTTATTTAGAGTTAATGGGGAAATTGTGGTCAATTTTGATTTGTTTGGTATTCATGCTTGGATAATTGGAAAAATATATGTGTACTGTTGATCACATTTTGACCACATGTTAATTTGTGGCCCCTGTTCCAGGCTTGGCACACAGTCTGGAAGACTGAGGAGACAAACTGAGTCCCACGATTGGACAAGATGTATTTAGGCAGGCCCCAGCAAGTGAAGATTTCTCTCACTAGAATCTGGGAAATCACTTCAGGCATCTCAGGAAGTGGAAGCGCTGCTGGACCTTTTTGGTGATGGAGGTGGTGTTGGTGGTCCAGGTGAGGTCGTTTGAGATGTGAACTCCCAAGAACTTGATGCTGTTAACAGCATTTAACCACTTTTCCGAGAATAGGCGCTTCTTTTGGGATACGGACTCCTTCTGACATTTCTTTGGAGGTGGAGGAACACCAAAGTAATTGCTTGAAGGAGCTTCTTCGACATCTTTAAGAGTTCTAAAAAAATGTCTGTCCTCCTCCAGAAAATCGTATGTACGCAAACGCGTGTTGCAACTTCTTATTGCGCGTCTTTTATTATAAAAAGCGCATGTGCACCTGCGGACCACTTATGTGCACCCCCGTGTATAGAGTTTGCAGGATGCAAAGCGACCTTCAATAACAACTACTTCTGTTGCTAATAAGAAATGACATCATTCGACCTGTGGCTTTGAATAAAAAAATTAAATAACAAAATTGCCGTGCTGAGTAGAGAATTTCTTGCCTTCTTAATGAGGTTGGGACCATCAGTTGTGCAGAAGTCAGGTTGGTGCACAGCTGACAGACCTATTAGACAACTGTTAGAATTCATATTATGACAAGAACCAATCAGCTAAGTAAAGAGAAACAACAGCCCATCAATACTTTCAAACAGCACAATGATCCCAAACACACCTCCAGGCTGTGTGAGGGCTATTTGACCAAGAAGGAGAGTGATGGAGTGCTGCACCAGACAGCCTGGCCTCCACAGTCACCTAACCTAAACCCAATGGAGATGGTTTGGGATGAGATGGACCGAAGAGTGATTACAAAAGGGCCAACAAATGCTCAGCATCTCTGGGAACTCCTTCAAGACTGTTGAAAAAACATTTCAGCAAGAATGCCAAGAGTTAAGAAAGCAGTAATGAAAGCAAAGGGTGGATATTTTGAAGTTTCTGAAATTTAAAAAAAAAAAAAAAAAGACGTTTTATTTCACAATTTTTGTTCACTACATAATTTTGATGTATTCAATGAGAATCTACAATGTAAACATTCATTAAAATAAAAAATAAAAATAAATAAAGTGTTATTGATGAACACATTTCCTAGTGTGTCTGTCCATAAAAACACTTGATGCCCAAGAACAGAACAGATGTCAACATGTCCTATTTAAATAAATAGAAATATAAAGTATCAAGAGTAATGTGTTCATAGTGTCATTTTCACTTAGCCTCCATCTCACCCTTCTGCTCTCATACTCTTGCCCATTTCCTTATGGTTGACTCCATGTACTTAAACTACATCACTACTTCTGCTCCACTGTTATACCTCCCGCTCCTTCACACACATGTATTCTGTCTTTCATTCCTCAATATACCTGCTGTGAATCCGTTCCAGTTCTTTCTAGCCAACCGCCTACACTGCATGACAACTGCCTAAATGCAATGCAGGCAACTGGCTTGAATGTAGCCCCAGAAAGTACCGGGTAATTATGGCGTTACATGGTGAAATATTGTTTGTTTTTCTGAAAATTCACCATGAAATAACCCAATAAAATGACTTACGCTGTACTTAAATTTACCTACAGTCTAATTATTTAATTGTTTCCTGTAAAAAAAAGAAAAAACATGAAATTGCACATAATTACAGAGTACTTGTGCCTTAGTCACAGCTCTTACAGTGAAACATTTAACTGTTTTGCAGGTGCTGCAGGTGACTCCATAATATGACCGGCACCCCAGAAAGTACAGGGTACTTACAGTGGAATTGTTTCACTGTTTGCTGCAAAAACCTGACTTGTTGCTCACAATTACAGACATACTTGCGCCTTGTTGCCCTTACATTGCATGTAATTAAAGGGTACTTGCACCCTGGAAAATACAGGGTGTTTACAGTGTCATTGTTTCCTTGTTTCCTTCCTCATGGGACAATCTGTGTATTTTTAAAAATTATTGAGTGACCTCCTAAGTTTACATTGATTAAAATTACCATGAAGAATTGGCGGCGCCTGGTGTTAAAAACTTTGCATCGTCTCCAGTATGGTCCGAGTGGCAGCTTCCGCATTGGTCCTTGGCCCTTGGCCATTTACACAACAGTAACAATGCACTGTGAAAATTCTCTTAGTAAGTGAAGCAAACGCAGGGAGACAGGTAAAACATCAGGAGAGAACAGGGATTTCTTCAACACTTTGTTACTCAACTAATTCTCATTACTGTAAAGACAGAGACCCCTGCCGAGGGCAGAGGTTCTCCAAAAACAATGATTTCCAAGTCAGAGTGTAAGTCCCGCTGCTGGAGCCAAGTCTCCTCAGAGTGATGAGGCAGGCATTTCTGTACTCAACAATGCCACCTTTATTATGTAAAGTCTCTGTTGCACTTCTCATCTGCCCGTCTGATTTAGTTCTCCAGCACTTGTTAACCATGGAAAAAGTATGTCAAAGGATTTTGCTGAGTAAGGGTCCCTGAGCTGCATGTTGCTGACATCAGGATCCTGAAGGAACAAAAGGGACTCTCGACTGTATCGAAGAATAGTCGAGAGTCCAGATGTCACACTGCTGCTGCTGTATGTCGCCATTGTCCAGTGCCACGTAGTAACCCTTGGCTTGGCTTTAAACATTTAGAGTGAGCACTGAAGAGTCAGAGGACACAGCCAAAGTTTGGTACCATGAGCACAGCTTTTTGCAACCAACCTGCACCAACTGTGCACTTGTTTTGACATCTTCTTCTGGTGTTCCAAATAAATGAAGACTTATCCTGGCAACTATCAAGAAATTAAGAAATTAATTACTTATTATTAATTAATTAATTATGTATTAAAGACATTGCACCACCCATGTTCTCATTCTGTGTAAACTGCCCTTTAATGCAGCAGTCACAATGACTATGTTACTAAAATATTATCAGGATATCTTCCAACGGTTCTGACAGATCGTTCAACTGCACAGACTTTTTCCACCATTAAAGGAGGACAATTGTCTGTCATAGTATAATACAATGACATAATATCATACAGTGGGTAAAGTAAGTATTGAAGTATTGAACACATAACCAATTAGTAAATACATTTCTAAAGGTGTTATTGGCATCAATTTCTCACCAGATGTTGGTAACAACCGATTCAATCTATACATGCAAAGAAATCAAACCATCCATGTCCCAAAGTTAATTTATGTGTAATACTGAGAAATGACACACAGGAAAATGTATTGAGCACATGAAGAAAAGAAGGCACAAAAAGGATGAAAAGTCATTAAACCAGGTGAAATCTATCAATAATTAGAAAGTAATCCTGCCACTTATTGCAAATTAAGATTAGCTGGCTTAGTCAGTGATGGCCTATAAAAATGTGTCTCATTACAAAGGTGTCAGAAAAGAAAAATTTCACGATGCTCACAAATTTCAGAAGCTCTTTCAAGACATTTGCAAGCTTATTGTTAAAACATTTTAACCCCAAAGGGACCCGACATGACTCCGTGGGTGTTTTTGCCTTTTTTCATTTTGGCACAATCAGTTTTTACTGTAGCACTTTGGATTTTCCAGCGCACAACGGTGCTCTCCTCTCTCTGGCCTGGCTGCTACTGAAATAGAGAAGGCTGTGACAAACCAGCCCCCCTGATACCACACCCTGAATCTGCTGCTCCCCTCCTCCACCAACCACACCCCACCACAAACATATTCATGGCATTGGTTACAGAAGAATTTCTAAAGTACCATTTCTAAGGTACTACTGAAGGTACCCGTGAGTACTATTGGGGCCATAATCCTGAAGTGTAAAGAACATTTCATCAAAAACTGGCCACAAAGTTTTGGACAGAGGAGTAAAAAGAATTATCAGAAAACTTGTCCAAGAGCCAAGTACCACTTGTGGAGAGCTATGGAAAGACCTGGAATCAGCAGGTACAACTGTTTCAGAGAAAACAATAAGCAGCCATGGCCTTTATGCATGCCAAACACGCAAGACTTCATTGCTGGAAAAAACCCAAGTTGAAGCGTGTTTAAAGTTTGCAGAACATTTTGACAAGCCTGTGAAATACTGGTAGATTTCTTTGCATGTATGGATTATTTGGATATCTTGAGAGAATTTGATGACAATAGTATCTTTAAGAAATTAAGTTCATGCATAAGTTCAATTAGGAAGCTCTGTAATCACACAACTGTCTGCTTCCCAGGTATTTGGTGGCTCATCTAAACTCACATCCACTCTCCCAGACTGTCAAGCTCATTGTGACATCACTGGTCTAGGCTATCTGCCCACCTTTTTGAGGCCTATCACTCCACTCTACTTTAAATCTCATTAAATCTCATTGCTCATCTGTCCTTGCACACAGCTTCATGCAGAGTAACATGCATTCATGTTACTCTGTCCTTGCACACAGCTTCATGCAGAGTAACATGCATTCATGTTACTCTGGCTTCATCCAAGCCTCCATCTTCATCTCCAGTCCGCACCTGGGTCCATATCTCTCGATATACGGTCTGCCTACACAGACTGTGACAGACAGGACTTATACTAACTCGTAATAAAATGGATAATCAAACACACGGTGAATGAAAAGGGGTGAGAGAGGGAGAAATGCTCAGTGCATCATGGGAAGTCCCCAGCAACATAAGTCTATTGCAGCATAACTGAGGGTCACCAGATCCAGCCCTAACTATATGCTTTATCAAAAAGTAATGTTTTAAGCCTAATCTTAAAAGTAGAGAGGACGTCTGTCTCCAGACTTCAAGCTGGTAGCTGCTTGCACAGAAGAACAGCCTGTTGGAGCAGCAGGAATGGAGTCTAACAGACACGCTGATGGTTTGGAGGAAGTAATTACTGAAGTTATCTCAAAAAGATCAATTGGAGAAAAAGTCTCTAGATGAATATCAATGGTACTGAAAGTATTGGACATAATGGTTATGTCATGGTCCCCGTGTCTCTCCAGCCGGCTCACGTTGGGCTACGGTGTTGTTTTTGTGTTTCTCCATCCCTCTCGCTCTCTCCCTCTCTCTCCCTCATTGTCCTCTGTCTGCCTGGGCGGAGCTAATTACTGGGCTCCTGCTTTTGGCCTACGCACCTGCGTTGATGGTCCGCTCCTGCCACTGATTAGTTCCTGTTTTCCCAGGCCAGCTATTTAAGGTTGTGGCTCAGAGCAGCTCATCGCTGGAACGTTGAACGCCCGGTGTTCATGAAGCCCCAGCTAGTCTACAAGTTGTCTTTGTAATTGCTTGCTTCTGTGTGTAGGTTCCCTGGACCTGTTCCTGTTTCCTTCCCTGGATCCCCGTGTGGCTGTATGGACTAGAGTGTGAGAGCAGAAAGGCGTGAGTGGCAGAAGAGGAGTGAATGCAGACTGAGGCGAGTCTCACAGAGGACAGAGTGGACGAGCTATCACTGAAGATTCGTGTGTTTGGATTTCCTTCCCCCCCTGGAGCCCTGGACCCCCGCCTGTCACTTGTAAATTTATTATACAAGAGACAGGCAAATTTATTATAATCTTGCAAGATTATAATAAATTTGTGAAGTAATTCATGAAGTTATTACTTCATGTCATCAAGGTTAAAGTTCTTCTTCCATACGAGACTCACTCATCCATGTCTTTATAGGCCTTGCTTTGTGTTTTGGTGTGCAGTCATGTTGGAACAGGATGGGGTCATTACTAAACTGCTCCCACAAAATTGGTTAAGAATTCCTTTCACTAGAACTAAGAGGCCGAGTCCAAGTACTTAAAAACGGTGCTTGCTGTCAGACAAGTACAGTTCTCCGGTCAACTGCCAAAGCCAGACTCGTCCACTGGACAGAGAAGCATGATTCATCACTCCAGAGAACACGTCTCCACTGCTCTAGAGTCCAGTGGTGGCGTATTTTACACAACTGCACTCAATGCTTTGCAGTGTGCCTGGTGACGTAAGGCTTAGATGCAACTGCTTGGTCATTCCACGAAGCTCTGTACACCAGGGGTCGACAACCTTTCTGTTGATGAGTGCCATGTAAAATTTCCTCAGAAGTCAATGTGCCATATCAACCATTGCATTAACAATAAATGTGATAATGCTCAACAGTTTCACACTATAATGAACAACTTAACAGCAAAGGAACTGTAAAACAGAAAATGCAAATGCTATTTAAGGTCTCATCACAACAATGTTAAGAAAAAATAAACTGGAGCAATGTGACATGTTTGTTAATACACATGTTAATGTGATCCTGGTCTCCCACTCAGAGACACAGGTCTCCCAGTGTCCAGCATTCAGAGGCTGCCTGAGGACTCATGTGAGAGAAAATCTGCTCACACAGATATGTAGAGCCAAATACTGTCAATAAGGCCTCTGCAATGTTCTGAAGACAGTTAAACTTGTCAGGTAGTGATGTCCAGCAGGTGCAGCTCCATGAACACGCACAGCTGTGGATTCCAGCTGTGTTGGTAGTTCATTCGGATGTATCCGTGTATTTCCGTGGTGCTGATGCTGCGCTGAGCGGACAGCTCCTGAAGCTTTTGAAGAGTCGGAATGTGGAAATCTCAACATCGCTTGAAAAAACTGCCAGCCAGCAACGTCCTTCTCACTGGTAGGGAAAGTGATTTTTAGCCAATTACAAGTTGAATCTGGGAGTTGTGGTTGTTAGCTAAGAGACCGTCATTATGCGAGCTAATTTGCGATGTGCACTGGTGGCTTGGCCTTAGATACTTGCTTTTTAATGCACCCTCTCAAATTAATTCACTGCGTGTTGTGCCATCAGTTAACCCTTCGCGTGCCAGTTGTGTCATGAGTGCCCAGGGTTGCCAACCCCTACTCTACGCACTGTTCTTGAGATAATCTGAATCTGACTCTGCAGAAAACTGCCAACCTCTATGCACTATGCACCTAAGCATCCGCTCTCTGATTTTACATGGCCTACAACTTCTTCCCAACTTGCTCTTCTTCTCAATGCCTTCCACTTTGTTATAATGGGGGTGGCTGTAGCTCAGGTGGTAGAGCAAGTCACCTACTAACTGGAAGGTGTCAGGATTTGTGATGCGAAGAAGTGACCCAAACGCAGGACTCGTGGATAGTGATGAACAGAAGATGGTTTATTATAAAGAGTGGATGAACAGAAGATGAATGAACACTGACTGGCTGGATAACTGAGAGCACACACGGGAAAGATGACATCAATGACACGAGGTGAACAGAAGGAAACTGAAGACTTAAATACTCTGAGTGATGATGACGACGATTGGAGACCGGTGAGTACACAGCTGAAAAAAGTGCTTGTGCGAATGGGTGCGAATGGGTGAATGAGGCGCTTTGAGTGCTCAGAGTAGAAAAGTGCTTTATAAGAACCAGTCCATTTACCATAATACCACTAAAAGTCAACTGTGGAATATTTAGTAGTGACATCCCATAATGGTACCATGCTGGAATTCACCGAGCTCCTGAGGGCAACACTTTCTTTCACAAACGTTTATAAAAGCAGTTTGAGAGTAGGCTATGATTGGAACAACTGAATTCAATGATTTGGATAAGTCAGTGAATACTGTTGGCAATGTTAGCTATGTACAAAGCTGTTCAGTCTTTTCACTTAAATTAATTTCTCTATGGAAATACGTATTTAAATAAAAGCAGTTGTATACATTTTAGACACAGACCTCAGATGTTATTTGGTTGTTGGAATTGTCCTTTGGTTCTCTGGGGGGAATAAAAGCTGTGGAGGAATCATTGGAGCTCTCTTTTTCTTCCTAGATAGATCAGACAGATAAACATAGTAGCCATGAAGTTTTCAACTGCTTACATGTTGTAGCCATAAGCACTCACTTCAAAGAATTAGTAGATGGTACCTGTGTGAGTCTTGGCTGTGCCAGAGGCTGAGGCTCAGCAGCTTTTGATTCATCCACTTTTCCATTCTTCACAGCATCCAGTGCAGTGGTGGTTGAGTCCAAACTGAGTTTTGGAGTTGAGTGGGGACTGGCATGAGGACTGGTCTCATTGTTGTTGTTCTGCTTCAACAGGTGACTATTCATCAGGCAGGGAGTTCTAGGGAAATGACATGTACAGTAACTGTTGTATCAAACAGAAATTTAAGAATGAATTGGTTCAAAATCTATATAAATGTGATAAACATGTCTGGCTGGATACATAGATAAGTTTGACATAAATGTCTACCCCTTTGTGTCTACATTATAAAATCCAGAATGCTTCATTATAGATTTATTTATTGTTAATACCCTCGGTTTATTTTCCATGCTCTAGATACCATCAAATTTTAGTTAAGAGCAGTTATATATATAAAAAAATCCAACGATACTAGCAACCTGCAAAATATACTTAAAAAAAAACCTTTCTCCATCTTGTGGCTTGAATTTTTGTTGCTCGTCTTAAAGTAATTTGCAAGATATGCGAATGAAATAATTTGATTCCTTTGATGTCTTACTTCATTCCCTTCTTGTCTTTCTTCTCTGGTTTGTGTTTGGAGACCCTGCTCCTTGAGGCCAGGGAGATATGGATGTATAACACTGTCATGATAATGACAGGGAGATAAAATGCTGCTATTGCTGTTCCAAATGTCACAGCAGGATTAGAAAGGAACTGCAGGAAGGAAAGAAAGGAAAAATGTTACATAAAGCAAGTATTTTCAGTTTCTTTTATAGTATGGTCAATATTTTACTACATTTACAGATACAATATACATCATGATACTAGAACTTTGATTATTGTTGTATTTGTAAACTCACAGAATTAGTTATAGCATTTCTCAGCAACTCCATTAAAGTCAATCACAGGTAAACATTTAAGAGCTGAGGGAAAAACCACGTTAGTGTAACAATAAGAATCCTAGTTGAGGTTGACTGGGGTAGACTGAAAACAGATAACACTGTTTATAAACTCCAGACCAACATCATTATACGTTATGGTAGCTACCCCTGCCAGCTGGGGGTATTTTTACTCCCTCTTGACTACTTCCAGGTATCTGAGCTTTTATTACATTGATTCCCGATTACTGAAAGAGAACTTCATGAACAGGCCTTTCGTGGTTTGCATTATTAATGACAAATAGATGAAAATCAGTGATGCCTCACATTTTAAACTAACAATTACTAAGGATTTTATTCGGAATAATGAAAGACCATTCAATAATAACCTTTACAAAACCTTGCACTCATTCATTACACATGAAGTTACTGATGGTTACAGCTTCCAAAGACAAGTAGGAATCTGACTTTAAGGAACTGAATTTATCTTTCCAGGATCTTACTGGTTTCTCTAATTGCTGTAGTTTGTTCTTCTTCTGTTGTCCTCAGTAACTTGGGTCCACATCATAATTCTGGACTAGCCATTTCATTATTTTTATCTAATCATCTTCCAGGACATTTTAACCCATTTTGCAACGTGACAGCATGTATTTAATAGCTGATTTAAAATGTTGAAGCAACAGCTTCTGAGTAACAGTGTTCACCTGACAGTAAAGTTGTTGTTGGAAATTTCTATACTCTCATTAAGTTATCGGGCTTTCAAAAGAATCATTGATTTCTTTTCTTTTCCCAGGGTAGAATATCATACAGCATGCATCTTTAATGACTTTTAAAACACAAGAAGTGTTTGAATGTAGGTTGGATTATTTTCTCTGCCAGGAGAGGCTCAAAAGAGATATCAAATAGGATAAAACTATACATGCAAATATACATAAATATTTTAAGAACTGGTGCCGAAGGATCTGGCTTTTAACTTAAGAAGTTCAAGGCCTGGTGACGTCTCGTAGGTGATCATGATTGTCTTCAACTACTAGTTTCTCTTTTTTGACAGCACTCGTTGGACTAAACAGTACTGCCAATAAAGAGAAAGTCCAAAAACTACACGAAGATCTAAGAACTGTTCATTTAAACCAGTTGGGAGGGCCTTTCTGAGACATTTCTGAACAAATGCAAATTCCAAGATACATTCAAACAACATGTATACAATACTGGTCAAAAGGTTTAGAACACTCCAATGTTTCCAGTTATTTATTGCATTTCTAGTCACTCGAGTCCAGTGAATAGCTTGAAATGGTATAAAGATAACTGTGAAGTGCAAGAGGTTTAAAAAAAGGTAAGGTTACACAGAATTAGACAAAAAGGCCTTTTTAGGGAACTCAAAATGTATTTAAAGCTGTTCTGCAGCAATGAAGGTTGATCGAGTCTTGAAAGCTGGTGCTACTAATTCCCGAAGGTGATCCAACTTTTCTGGATTGGGCAGCAGGATTTTTGTATTGTTTAGAAATTTTTTTAAACAATACCGATCAGGCTTTCAAACCAAAGAACTTGTTACCAGCTGTTATACTCTACAGATCTGTATTTTAGTGGGTTGTTAGCCACTTTCAGTTTGTTCAGTGAGATAATGTTGTTGTTCTAGTTTATCAGTTTGCATCTTAACCTTTTTATTACCAAAAACTAGAAAAGCTATCAAGACTGCCAAAATCACTGACATCTCTGGCAGTCACAGCTGAATCAGGAGTAGGCTAACAGCACACAGTGGACAGCAGGACACTTCTACTACTACTAATAACAAAATTAAGTTAATTATAATGATTCAATGGAGCCTTTCTGTTCGAGTAAACTTAAACTTACTCGAACAGAAAGAGTGAAAAACAAAGTCGATTTCTCAGTAACTTTGTAGAGTCTGTGTTTGTTTACATTGCACTTCCTCATTCCCTGCTGTATCTGATCAGTAGGACTTTATACACAACACAAGTTCTGTACATAGATTTTTTTTGTACCTGAATATAACACTCTCCAGGTGGCACCGTTCTCTGTCCAACGATGAACTGCCAGAACAAGATGGCAGGAGCCCATAAGATGAATGACAGGATCCAAGCCGCTGCAATCATTAATCCTGCCATCTTAGTTGTCCTTCTTGTCGGATACGTAAGGGGTTTGGTCACACAGAAATATCGATCGAAGCTGATAATTAACAGATTCATCACAGAGGCGTTTGACACAACATAATCTAAAGCTAGCCACAAGTCACAGACCACCGGCCCAAGTGGCCAGTAGCCAACAATAATGTAGACTGTATACAAATTCATACTGAAAACACCGATGATCAAGTCAGCGCATGCTAATGAAAACAGGAAATAGTTATTGACAGTTTGTAGGTGACGGTTTACTTTGATGGAGAGCATGACTAAAATATTTCCTGTAACAGTCACAAAGCTCAACGATCCTGTAACCATAGCAATAAAAAACATCTCCAAAGCTTTGTATGGACTTCCTGTTCCCACTCCACTCTCAACAGCAGAACAAGATGTTGAATCATTGGTGGATATGTTGCAGGATGTGTTGGAGAACAGGTCAGTCGTTTGGTTGAGCAATGAGCCTAAAAGAAGAGAAAAACAAGAGGATCGATTGAGAGAAATATGCACTGTGCTGCTGTAAGGTAACAACAACAAAAGTTGATTTTTTAAAATGTGGGAGACGGGTTTAAACACCCACAGCAGCTGGGTTTGTGACAGATCAAAATAGAGAAAGAAGGCTTTGCTTTCTAAACAGGGACAGTAAGAACATTTAGATTCAAAGAGGAAAAAGTAACAAGATGATGACATCAGGGTAGACAGCTACATATAAAAACATTTACAGCTGTTTGAATTTAAAGAACGTGTTAGTTGTAAACTTATTAGCTTCTCAATCTCATTATCCAGTATGTTCTGTCACACACACACACACACACACACACACACACACACACACACATGTGCACACATCTGTATCTTGTGTATTTTTTTAATGTTTTTTTCTTACAAGTGCAGCAGTTGATGACCCTTTGTGTTTTTGTTCTTATTGCATCTCTTTTATTTTTGCAGGATTTGTTCTTTCCCCTGCTGGTCACCGTTGTCATTGCTGTGTTTCACATGTTTTGAGTAATTACTTGGGCCGTTTCCCATTCTTCTTTACAAGCTCCGTCAGGTTGGATGGGGAGTGTTGGTGAACAACCCTTTTCTAATCTCTCCAGAGATAATACATTGAATTCACATCTGCGCTCTGGCTGGGCCACTGAAAGTCCTTTGTTATCTTGGCTGTGTGATTAGGGTCGTTGTCCTGTTGGAACATGAACCTTCTCCCAGTTCAAGGTCCAGAATGCTCTTGAGTAGGTTATTATCAAGGATGTCTCTGTTCATCTTTCCCAACCCTGGCTAGTCATTCGCCACATCATTGTAGGCATGGGCACCACTGTCAATAAGCACCCTCTGTACATCTATGACTGCACACCAGCCCACCCAACCAGCTTCATTGTCAAATATGCCTAACATCTCATCTCGCTCATGTCTGCACTTCCTCTGTGTCCTAAGCAAGAATAACCTGGGCCAGAGGCTGCTGCTGTCCCTCTATCGCTCCTCAGAGGAGAGCATGCTCTCCTACTGCCAGGGTGTTTGGTACGCATGGGTGACTACTGAGACAGGAAAGCTCCACAGAGGGTAATTAACACTGCCCAAAAAATCATTGTCTGCCGTCAGGTCAATCAGACTCACAAACAGCTTCTTTCCCTGGGCCATTTGGACTGTTAACAAACACTAACCTGCCACACCCCTTCCCTCCCCACCCACCTCCCCAATCTGACCCATGATCTGAGTAACCGCCGTTACTCAGATCACACACACTGACTCTATTCGGACCAAGTCTTTTTTTCTTTGCACTACTTTCACACACTTTGCAACCTGTTCTCTAATGTGTGTCCGTTCATCATGTGCCTTTCTTTTATTTTTGTATATATTCCTCTTGTTTTGTATATATTTCTCCTGGCTGTTATTTATTCCTGTCTACTATTTATATTTTATTCCAGCACAGTTGGTGTGGAGCAACCTCAATGTCATTGAACATGTACAATGACAATAAAGGGCTATTCTATTCTATTCTATTCTATTCTATTCTATTCTATTTTGCTAAGTGGCATTTTATACCTGAAATTAGTTAAAGGTTTTCAGACTTACTTTTTTGTCTACTCTTTAGACATTAAACATTGTGTCCCACAGAAAGAAAGCAACACTGAAAGTGCTGCCCAGTTTTGTCCAGGAAGATAAAACACACAGTTATTCATGAAGGGTTTGATCCATCCAGCCACAATTCTTTAAAAAAATCATTTATATGGGTTTGGGTTGCAGGGACAGCAGCAGTCTTAGGAGCTTATCTGGGTGAACATCGAGATGCCACCCCAGAGATATAATCTCTTCCCTAGTCTGCCCCTGGACCTCCTTCCATTTGGACACCTAGGAGGTGCATTATTCAGAGGTATCCGAGTCAGATCATGGAACCACCTCAACCGCCTCCTTTCAATGTGGAGGAACAGCAGTTCTACTCCAAGTCCTTCTCGAATGACCGAACTCCTCAACCTATCTCTAAGAAAGTGCCCAGCCACTCATATCATGCCTGCTTCACTTTTATGCTCAGCTGTCTCTTCTGCAAGTTCCCACCTCATGAAGCCAACAGAACCACATCATCTGTAAAAAGCAAAGATGAAATCCTGGGAGACCCTCCACCACTTGGCTACCACAACAGATTGGCACAGCATATGCATCAGTGCAAGTGCCACCCCAATCCACCTGTCAATGTTGTCTCTGCCTTGTGAACAAGACTCTTGAACACCTCCACTTAGGGCAGTACTTATACCTGACCCGGAGTGGGCACGCCACCCTTTACCGGCTGAGAGCCACCACTTTGCTACGCCCAGCAATTCTGTCCTTAAAAATTATGAACTAAATTGGTGACAAAGGGCGGCCATAGTGGGTTCAAAACCACCGGAAACGATGGGTGCTGACTTAATGCCGACAATACCAACCAAGTTTCTGCTACCGTTGTACAGGAACTGAATGGCCCGTATCAAAATACTTGACAACCTATACTCCCGAAGCACCACCCACAGGAATCCCCCAGGGACCCGGTTCTTCTCCACAAAACTACAAAAAACATGTGGACTGTTTGAGCAACCCCCACCCACCCTGAGCCAATCCCTCAACATGTTTGTACTCACTGCTGATATTGCCATCATATTAAATAATTTTTTGCTTTTTGAGAACAATTTGAGAGCCACTGCACCAATCCTGATTCTGAATGCACTGATGAGGTGGTCAGCTGTATCAGATGCTGCAGTCAGGTCTAAAAAGAATAACGAGTACTAAAAACAACACTACTACACATTACTTGCATCTGCACTTATTAAAATGTCATTCGTACCTCTTAGTAGAGCAGTTTCTGTACAGTGCTTCCCCCCTACAGTCAGAATGAAATTATAAAGTAAGTTGTTGCCTTTCGTGTTAATAGACTTTTTTTGTATATAGCACTTTTCTACTCAAGCATCTCACTTTTACACAACTACCCAGTTTTCCTTCTGTGCCTAAGTGCTTTCTATCTAACATTCACACTGCGATTGGATGCAACTTAGGTTTCAGTATCTTGCTCAAGGATAATTTGCCATGACCAAGACACGCTGACTACACTGGATTAAGCATTTATGCAAAATTACGAACACTATAATAGTTTTATTTGATTTTGGCGAGAAAT
Source organism: Perissodus microlepis (assembly GCF_051167445.1). NCBI lineage: Eukaryota > Metazoa > Chordata > Actinopteri > Cichliformes > Cichlidae > Perissodus > Perissodus microlepis. The sequence goes on along the minus strand of NC_140482.1, from coordinate 2,179,465 downwards.
CAAGTCAAGCTGATCTAGAAAGTCTTACAAATCAGATAATCTCAGTACGACTTCAAATTTCCCAGTGTGAATCCTATTGGCAAATCTCATATAGGGTGTGCTATTTAAGCTGTTTCAGCCTGCATACAGATGCTGCTCCCTCAGTAGGCTGTTTTTGCCAACCAACCTCCTTTCATGCTAATCATGCTGTTTCTGACTTAATTTTTTTCTGTTATCATGGATGCAGACTGTGTTCTGTGAGGGAGTCTGCTATCCTATCCCCGCATTAAGCTTTCCATGTATGCCTGCAGAAAGGGAGGGGGAAGGTCTCTGAGGCAAGCTGACAAAGGGAATACACAGCTCAGACGCTACAGTCAAATAATGTGTGTGGACAGAGCAGAGTGTTGTTTGGTGAATTCATGTTCAATTTGGCATTGTTGTTTAAAATAAATAATATATTAACATGTATATTAGTTGTATGTTAGCGGCTAATCTAGCTAACAAATTAACAGTACAGAGTGAAGCTAGATGACTAGAAATCTAAGAAGTCAACATGTGTGTGAGTTCTGAGGGACCACTTCAGCTCTGTGCTCCTCACGGGGAGAACATTGACAGCATGATCTCATCACAGACTACATTTCACTTCTGTGTGGACAACACTGTGCCCCTCTTAAAGGTAGAGTGTTTCTCCAATAACAAGCCCTGGATAAACCCTGAAATAAATGCACACCACAAGGAAAATAAGAGAGCTTTTAGATCAGGAAATAAGGAGGAGGAACTGAGAAGGAAGAAAACATCTACAGGAAGATGACGGAGGACCAACTGCTGCAGAATAACATCAGTGGGATTTGGAAGAGGCAGAAAATAATTTTAGGTCACAAAGCAGCCAACCACAGTATGTGAGAACACAGGGCTGTGTCTCTGACAGGCTGGTGTGCTGTACTGGGGCCCTGCTGGCACGTTCCTGTTCACCCTCTACACTGCAGACTTCTCCATCAACTACAAAGGCTGCTATCTACAAAAGTTTCCTGATGACCCTGTCATAGTTGGCTTCATCACAGGTGAGGACGACTCAGAGTAGTGATGGTAGATTCAGGACTTTGTGAACTGGTGCCAGCTGAACCATCTCCTGATCATCACGGGGAACCCACCACATTGAGATAGTAGACTCTTAGAAGTACCCGGGTGTTCACCTGACCAATGAAGTGGACTGGAGTCACAACATGGATGCTCGTTACAAGAAGGGTCAGAGCAGACTCTACCTGCTGATGAGACTGACATCTTTTGGAGAGTTGGGATGTGCTCCTAAAGACCTTTTTTGACTCTGTGGTGGCGTCGGCCATCGTTTATGCCATTGTCTGTTGGAACAGCAGATTATCTACAGCTGAGGGGAAGCGGTTGGATAAGCTCATCAAAAAGGCCAGCTCTGCTCTAGGATGCCCCCTCAATGACAATGTCTCCCATGGGATTCATGAAGCTGCAGCAGACCTGCAGAGCTCCTCCAGTGACAGACTGCTGAACTAGATGCACAAAGAGGCATGATCATATAGCAGCTGTTAGACTTTATAACCATCACTGCTTCCAACACACACAAAAGGTTGTTTACATCCCACATTGTAAATATATAATCCTATTTATTTTGATATTTGTACATACAGTGCTGCAGAGCTGTGCAAACTTTCTCCTCTTTTTTACACGTCTGCTCCTAATCTTATTGTACATGTGTATAGTGACAATAAAAGGCATTCTATTCTATTGTATCCCTGCTCTTATTTGCAGTTTTTCAATTTTCTTTAAATAGTCTGTCTTTGTTGTTTTTAAGCACAAATATACAACACTTTTTGTACATCTTTTTTTTTAAGTATCCTACTCAGATGCAAATTTCTTTGAGTCTGAGCGTGGTATTTTTAATACTGTACAGTATCTTTCTTGCTTTTTTCCCTTATGTTGTAAGTTTGCCCTGTACAGTCTCTTATTTCTTGTTTTTTATTTTATAATCTTCACTTTTGTGTGAATCTGCATGCTTGATATGCCTGTCACTTTGCTGCTGGAACATGTGAATTTCACCAAAAAGGATATTTCTATTGTATTCTATGCACACAAAAGAACAAAATAATCTTGAAATGTGCACAACAGGCTGATGAGAGGTATTACGACTGATTTCATCACTACCATCTCACACACTCATATATACATAAACAGCTTTCCTGCAACAAGGCTCCAGACAGACAGCTGCTGCAACTCTCTAACACAGGCGTACACATATGCATTCCACTAGTAGCAACTATCAGAATTCTTTTTGTTTCAATACTGAAATATTCATCTAAAGGAATTTATATTAAATTATACAAGCACAGCTGTTCAGTTGTTTAATTCCTTATGTGCCTACAGCAGCTGCTGTATTTGACAGGAAATCTAAATATATACTCCATAACACTGCGTAACATTGTTTCAGGCTGACTTTTTAAAAATTGCTATGGACAGTCTATGTACAGCTGTACAGAGTACAAGCTTTGATCATTCTTTTACTCAAACAAGGACAACACTGTCAAATAATATCGATAACTTTTCTTATTTTGAACGTGCAAATTAAAAGTTGCATCTTTCAATGGCAATGACGCCTACAGTGTGGTGACCTTCTGAAGCCAAGTACTTCCATGGCTGGTATACCATTTAATGTCTTCTCTATGTTTCATGTAAATGTGCTTTCATGTGGTTCTACATATAACGACTTTTGCAGGCCTCTCACGTAAATGCTATTAGTATATGTAACCCATACCAACTACTCCCTGTCACATGACCCACGTCAGCTGATTTGAGGTCCCTTTCTTGATTGGCTCCTTCCACGTCGCGGCAACTTTGAAAACCGGCTGTGGAGGGATACTTCCGGGTTCGACTCCTGCTGTGGCTGTACGCTTATGGCATTTAGAACGGTGTTGGAAAACAAAGCGTTTTCTCCCCTCAATTCATTTCACCTCAGCGGTCAGGTTTTGTTCCCTCCCTTTGAATTAATCTTCTTCATATTGAAGTGGCGAGCCGGTAGGACCATTCTTTGTTTTCCCCTCTTTTCCCCCACTTAGCCGTCTTTGGATTACGGACATATATTCCCCACTGTATGAAGCTGGACCCTAAGGAGGAATACCTTAAAAGTGAACTTTAAAAAGAAAAGGACCAAAAAGGACTCTTAGCAAAAGGACTCTTGCACAAAAAAATCACAGGATTGACTTATCATTTAATTGTGGACATTTATGTTGTGTGTTGTATTAATTATTTTGTTCCATTTCCCCCTTTCCCCCATTTATTCAATATATTTTTGGTACAAGATATTGCAGTCTTTGGTCTCATCATTCACACCATCTAGGCTCCATAAAGAACTATTTCTTCTGCGCGTCAGTCAGTCAACTCATCCCTTGAAATAAAACTAGTCCTTATATAACTTTGCGTTACATATACATGAAACAAACTGGGGTAAAAGACAACCAGAATAATCCAGAATGGTGTCCCAACACCTTCAATTGTCTGTGAAGGTTCTCAGTCATCCAGGTCATCGTAGTCAAAGGAGCTTGCAAAGACCTCTACATTGGAGAGACCAAACAGCCACTTCACAAGCGCATGACACAACATAGAAGAGCCACCTCCACAGGACAAGACTCAGCAGTCCATCTGCATCTAAAGGTCAAAGGTCACTCTTTCGAGGATGCCAATGTTCACATTTTGGACAGAGAGGACAGATGGTTTGAAAGAGGAGTGAAAGAAGCATCTATGTCCACTGTGAGCGACCATCTTTGAACAGAGGCGGGGGTTTACGACACCAACTGTCTGCCATCTATAATCCAGTTTCGAGTTCCCTCCCCAGACGCCTTAACGCCCACTCACATCCTGGGCCATCTGACCTCAGGAAATCACATGATAAGGTGGGGCCAGGTTTCACAATGAGCTCACCCGAAACCCTGGCTGATTGTGACCCACACCCAGTTTCACACCTTGGCTCAGGCGATTAGAGGATCATCAGGGGGTCCTTTTGTCCCTCTGTGGGGGAAACTCCCACTAGGTTTATATCTGGGACTCTCCACCATTTGACCTTAGAACTGAAGAAGCTTCTCAGATGAGAGGTGAAACATCTTCAAGTAACTTAAAGAACACCTTCAATTACTGGAGACAGTTTAAATTAATTTTGTGAGCAGGACCACACATCATACGTTTCCCTTCTAGTTCTTTGTCTGTAGATGTTCTCTTGCACTTGAAACTGTTTGTTCTCCCATCGACAACTAATCCTAGAAGAATCCTACTTACCCTTTTAATATGCTCACCATTGTCCCTCGGACCATCTGGCGAAGAACTCCATAACCTATTTTCATCTCTTTCATGCTGTACATGAAACCTAACAAAACGTCTGCCTCTGACCAACATGCCCAGGATGCAGCAGAGAGACAGAGCACCACTCCTGACACATTCTCACTGCCTGAGAACATCTTGTTGCGTTGTTTGGCCTTGTTTCTCCTGATGCGACACCACTGACATGTTATAACTTGTCATAAGACAAGGCTGCAGAGTGGTTGGAGAGGTTATACCCTGGTGGAAAAGCAACACCATTCTTGAGCAAACTGGCAACCCTCTATCTCTCTCCTCGTTTTCTTCTTTACAAAATACATCAACAGACATTCCCAGCACCGGAAGGCCAATTTCTTTCTCTTCAGTCCCTTCTTTATAGAATTCCTCAACTAATATTCACCCCAGCTCAGGGTACTTCACAACCCAAAAACTGCACATCCACTCTCACCTGCTTAGCTCCAGCTGCTCCTCCAAAACCCTAAACTACTGAGCCCACACTATCTCTAGTTAGGGTGCCTGTTGGGATGACTGTTGTTGCGATTTGGTGCTGTATAAATAAAATTGCATTGAATTCAAAGTCTTTAGATGTTGCTACTTTCAGGTCTGTTCTTTCTGTAGATGTGTCCATCCCCGCCAAATTGATCACACAATCCAACTAGCCCTCAGTAACTACCTATCCCATTTCAGGCTTCAGTGCCCACGGGGAAACTCATTTGTGTAAATCTCCTCCTCCAAAATTTACTCTGCCTTTTTGCACCAAACAATAGCTGCTCCCCCTTTTTGGACACCTCTACAGTGCCCTGCCCATAATTCCTCAAGGCTATTCTTTAATTTCTCACTGATTCCAACTGATTCCAAATAGCTTTTCCCAGTAAAAATCTGGCTTTGACAACATCTCCTTGAGGTAACTGTTGTTTGGATTTGGCAGAATATAAATAAAATTTAATTGAAATAAACTGAAAAGCTCACCAGCTTGAATGGCATCACCTTCCATGATGATCAGCTGTCAAAAGCTGATAGATTGAGCCCTAATGTTGCACCTTCTGCTGGTTTTAAGTGTTATCAGGGTGGAAGATGCTTTTCCTCTAAATGGCCTTCTGTATATATTTTGTGCTCCATTTTCCCTTCCCAGAGACAAAACTTCCTCCCATCACCTTTGTTCATTTACAAAATCTAACCAGTAGTCGCTGCCTCACCTCACAAAGAAGGTCAAACTAACCAGCCAGGCAGCCCCATTTCCATATTCTATTTTAAGATAAACTCATCCCTATGTCCTTACAAGGCTCCGTCCATTATCCTCATCTTCAAACATTCCAGCAAACAGATCCTTTGTTCATCACAAAGTCTGGGCACGTCACTGCCAGATTTTTGTTCTTCTCACTCTTATGAACAAATTCTTATGATCTCTTCTGTGGCCCTTCCTTCTGCACTGATGCCATCCAGATCTCATGAAGGAATCCTGATCAAGGTCATGGGACATATATATATATATTTGCAACAATCTTCAAGACCTTTGTAACGCACAATCATCACTGCTTCTAAGGAATGCCTTTTTTGATTTGGATTTTGTTTGAGGTTAGCGCTGTGCAGGGTATACCCCAACTCTCATCACATGACAGCTGGAACAGCCTCTGCCCTTACCACAGAATTAGATAAGTAAGTGAAAATGAATTTTAGATAGAAAGTTGGTGTTAGAAATATATTCATTTGTGTACAAAGTCACAAAGCCTAGCCTATTTTTATCAGACTTGACTGAATCTTCTGTACATGTCGATTTTTATGTTCCCTTAAAATTTGAAATGAAAATACATAATGTTTTAAAATATTTGTAATAATAAGCTCATTTTAATATGGCTGCTATGGCTGTTGAGTAATGAGAATGTTTTATAGGAGTGTTCAGACTTCAAGCCAATAGCCCATCAAGTGAGGGATTTACCAAGGAGAAGCTCTATCCCCATAGGCCTGAACCCCCTCAGTGAAATCATGAATATGGATACCGACCGTAGAATGGAGCAACCTTTAACCACCTCTACAAGGATGGCATCAAGGTGTATGCCAGGAGTGAACGAGACATTGGTTCACTGATCCACACCACAAGGATATACAGCAACGGCATCTGAACGTCATTCAGACTGAAGAAGTGTAGTCAGATGGTAACAAAGAGAGGGAGGGTAGTCAGAACTGAGGGCATCACACTACCGGAAGGCAATGTTGCAGACATCAAAGACAACAACAAGTACCTGGGCAACAGGCAAATGGAAACCACAAAGAGGCCGCTTGGAAAACTGAAACCACCAAGTACCTGCAGAGGGTAGGCAAGTCCTGAGGAGTCCGCTGACTGGTAAGAACACCTGGACCACACGGTGATCAGATACCCTGATGATAATAAGCTGACTAAAGGAGGAGATAGACGCCACTGACATCAAGACAAGGAAGCTCCTTACCATGCATGGAGGGTTTCACCTCAAGTCCAGCAACCTGAGACTGTACGCTAAGTGAAAGGAAGGAGGCCGGGGACTAATGAGTGTCAGAATCACTGTCCAGGATGAGACGATGAACATCCATGAGTACATCAGAAAGATGGCCACAACTAACCACGTGAAGAAAGAACCCCAAGAAAGAAGAGCAAGAGGAGGAGCCATCATGGAAGGACAGGCTCCTGCACAGTATGTACCACCAGTAGAGAGGAAGTGGCTGACATACAGAAGTCCAACCAGTGGCTGGACAAAGCTGGACCAAAACACAGCACAGAGGCGCTAATCATGGCAGTACAAGAACAAGCTCTGAGTACAAGATCCATAGAGGCTGGGGTCTATCACACCAGGCAAGGAAGGTTGGTGGTTCAATCCCAGGCTCCTCAAGTCTGCATGCCAATATCCTTGGGCAAGATACTAACCCCAAGTTGCTCTCCGATACATCCATCGGAGTGTGAGTGTGTATGAATGTTAGATTGGGTGAATGAATTAGTTGTATAAAGCGCTCTGAGTGCTCAGATAGAGTAGAAAAGCGCTATATAAGAACCAGTCTATTTACTTTGACAGTAGTGTTTTCAGTTTTCCTTCCTTCCCGTCTTCTTATGTCAGATTAGTCCCAGTTGTGTTTCCTTCCTGTTTCCCATTTCCTCATGTTGTTTTTCTTAGTCTGTTGTCATTATATATCCCATGTGCTATTATGTGCTCTGTGTTTCTTGTGTCCCTGGTAACGTGTAGCTCCCTGTTTTCTAGTCTTTTATTTCTCAGTTTTCCGGTTTCCAGTCTAGGTTTAGTTTCCTTTTTTGGTTTTGTTTGTTTTCTGCTAATAAAGTTTTTGAGTTTACGTCTCTGTATACGAGTCCTGCATTTGGGTCCTTTATCCTGCCTGCCACAGCACTAAACATGACAATAATAAATAGCATCCCTTGGAAATGTTGCACCGTTTTCCTCTCCTATAAACTTTGCAATAAATTGCTTTACTCTCTCGTCCTCAGCAGTTGTACTGTCATCAGTTTCAAAAGAAACATGAGGCCGCCTTCATAATCCATCCGCATCCTGATTTCTTTTACCGGCTCTGTACTGTATGTTGAAATTGAAATTCGACAAAGCAGCAAGCCATCGATGTCCAGTTGCGTCAAGTTTAGCAGACGTTAACACGTAGGTCAGTGGGTTATTGTCAGTCATGATGGTGAAGTCAGCTCCATACAAATAATTAGCAAACTTGTCCGTAATTGCCCACTTCAGTGCAAGAAATTCAAGTTTGTGAGTGGGGTACCTTCTTTTACAGTTAGACAGGCCTCTGCTGGCATAGGCGATTCCTACATTCAGACCTTGCAGGAGAAACTGAGAGTGGGACAGATATCTCTGCCAAAGGTCGGTGAGCTGGCAGAATGATATTGTGCGTTGTCTCATTTTTTAGGAGAATGGGAACGTTAAAGGATGTCGGCCGTGGCTTTGACATTACATAGCTGGAAAGTATCAAGCCACCTGGTAGGCTGGACTGGCTGTGGGGCTCGTCTTGAAGAGTGGATCCGGGGCCTGCACAGACATTTTTGACACGTCCATTTAAGGCTTCTGACCAGCTGGAATTACTATGTTGGTTTTACATTGTGACTTGACTGTCCCCACCAAACTATCAGTTGTTGTTTTACTCCTGTAGATAGCATGCAGATGTCTAATGAGAGGGGCATAAGTACAATGCTCAGGAATGGTCATTTGCTCATTGAAGTCCTCATACAAGATGTCGAGGGCATTTGTACCAGTGGGGACTGGAATCTCTGAATTTGCTCTATTATCTGGGACAATTAGGGCTAGAACAGTTACAACTTTATCCTCCCTGTGAAACTCTGTGGGAAAGTGATGTCAACTTCCCCAAGATATGGGACAATTTGGCCTGTAGCACCTTCAACCTCTAACAGATCATCTAATGGCAAAAGAAGATGAGAAGGTAAGTGGGTCAACTGAAATGATTTAGAAATTGTGGTAACCTGAGACCCTGAGTCAATGAGGCAACTATGTGGTAGTTCCCCAATCTTAACCTCTGCAAGACACCTTGATCTGACTAGTCCATTTGGAAGGTGATTCGGAATGGATTCAACATGTTGTCGTTTACTTTGACATCTCTGTTCTGACTTGGGACTCTTGTGAATGTTCTTGGTTCCCGTATGTCCCATTACAGGAACCTTCTCCAGTTTAAAGCTTGACCTTGGGATGGCTGTAGCTCAGGTGGCAGAGCAGGTCAGCCACTAATCAGAAGGTCGGTGGTTCGATCCCAGGCTGCCTCCTGGCTGCATGCCAAATATCCTTGGGCAAGATACTAACCCCATGTTTGCCTACTGGTGGTGGTCAGAGGGCCCGGTGGTGCCAGTGTCCGGCAGCCTCGCCTCTGTCAGTGCGCCCCAGGGCAGCTGTAGCTACAATGTAGCTTGCCATCACCAGTGTGTGAATGTGTGGATGACTGAATGTAGTGTAAAGCGCTTTGCGGACTAAGTAAAGCGCTATACAAAATGCAGGCCATTTACCATTTGACCCTGCTGCTGGGCTTTCCATTCTTCCTGTCTGGCTTTTTAGTTCTTTGTACTTTTGATCAGCCACAGCCTTGTTTATAGCATTTTTGCAGTTCCTGGCTATGTGACCGTCTTCACCGCACCTAAAACAGAACCAAGCCATAGGCTCAGCTCTCACTGGGGTTCGTGGTAGAACTTGGAGTCTCAACCACAGGTGCGGGTGGCTCTTGTGTTTTTTCCATTGCTATAACTTGTCGATTTCTTTGCTGTTTAAGTGGTTTTGTTGTCAGTTCTGCAACCTGCTTCTTTAGACTCTCAGTTTCAGAGATATAGGCCTGCAATACACTTGCACTTGAGTCAGTGTGATGTGGGAAGTCAGGAACAGAATGCATGTGCACAATAGGTTTTGTCTTACAAGACACAAAATGACGTTGCATCCTGTCCAGTTTAGAAGCCCTTCTGTCTTCCTCAGTCCTCAGCTCTAGCAGAATCTCTGCAAACTCAGGCGTGGTCTTTTTTTTTTAGTTCCAGTTGCAGGACCAAGTTATGGTCCCAACAACCCCGTTTGAACTGCTTTAGCAAATGTCGACTTGCATCTGCTTGAATCACACCCTTCCTGCTTACAGCAGTGTTAAGGAGAGCTTGCAGCCTCTGTAGATAATCAGATGCTTTCTCGTCTGGATTTTGATTTGTGTTCAGGAACCTGGCAAATATCTCTTCACCATCCTCCATAAGACCATATGCAGAATCTAGCAGCCTGACATATTCTCGTGGATGTGCTGAATAACCAAGTTGCTTCACAACATCTGATGCTGGGGGAAGAAGACTCTCTAGTATTTTCCTCCGCTGAATGTCAACTGGAGTGCCATCACTGAACATTAGTTCAACATGTAAACACCACGTTTCGAAATCCACTTCTCCTGGGGGTTTTGGCACACGGCCTGAGAATAAGCGTGACCATTTGGATTGGCTATCTGTAGTGACAGAGTCTTTTCTGATTACATGTTCCACTAATATACGCTGTATCTCTGGTGGGTTAGTTACTTCATCTGTCACCACTGGAAGTCTGGTTGGAGTAGTCTTTGGTTTAACAAAGCTACAAGGCTGAGATTTAGCTGAATGGGTGACTGGCTGGGATGTAAGGGGCCGTCTGTGGTCGTACTTTAACTTTGCTGTCTTTATCAAGGGTGTAGTACTGTGGTCAGAATAACTGTCAATGTCAGTTTCATCACTTCAGTCAGTCAAAACAGGGTCTGACTCTGGAGTATGATGCAGTTCTGACCTTTCAATGCGACTAGCCTGCCATTTTAGATTCTTGTTGGTCACATTTTCAATCTCAAGGGGAAATTCTGACTCATTATCACCCATTGTAATCTCTGACAGCAATAACAGTTTCCCCACACTCTGGTTGTGCATTTGGGACCCTCAGAATCCTTGTTACCACCCCATACTTCTCCAAGGAAGCAATAATATCAGTATCAGAATCTAGACTAGTAACTCCAGTAATACTGATGGACCGTTTAACATCCACCCCGTAGTTCTATACCAAATCCATCTCTTTTCAATGTTGTCTTAATTGAAAGCTTATCACAATAATCACACAATCCCAAAATTAACTAAAGTGTGCAAAATCCTGTAATTTCAATATTAGCTGTACCTTTTCGTGGCTGGCTCACCACAAAAAGGTACTATGTAACACAGCGGTCTCCAACCTTTTTGCGCCACAGACCGGTTTATGCCCGACAATATTTTCACGGACCGGCCTTTAAGGTGTCTCGGATAAATACAACAAAATAAAACTAGTACCGGTACCGAAAAAAAGAAAATTTATTCATAACACACGTGAAAAGACCCAGGGAAACCGAGTTAACGATAAAAACGATAACAAAATAACGCTGAAAACCGATAAAAACCCTGAAAACCATACATTTCACACCTGAGCCTCAACTCTTGCGGCCCGGTACCAAAAGACTCACGGACCAGTACCGGTCCGAGGCCCGGGGGTTAGGGACCTCTGAACACACGATACTTTACCACTACAGAATGTAGAGAAAGTTAGGATCTTGGGCTTATGTTCTCTAGGAATCGGCTAAGGAGCGAAAGACACACAGCTAAAAGAAGTTGACGTTTATTTAAACAAAACCATAAACAGTCATTCAACAAGTCATTCCAGTAGTCCATATTTGTCAGTCCATGTATTCAGTTTCATAGTCCAGACTTCAGAGTTCAGGATTCTTTTCAGTCTTTTCAGTTCAGGTGTGTGAAGTGTGTGTGTAGTGTGTTAATGTTAGTGGTACTACCCGGGTAGTGTATTGTTTTGAGATCTCATGAGCTTATCTGTCAAGAAGTAACACAATTGTCACTTCTAAGTAGGCTGGAAACCTTCCTGCATCACAGCTGGGGATCCTGAATCCTGGTTCGCAGCAGGTGAATTTACTGGCCTCGCTCTCACAATTTTAGACTCCAACAAAAAAAACAACCGGAAATGAACAGAAACCACAAAAACAGAGGTACATCGGCATCAACAAAAAGTGTCCGCGTTTCCCAACAAGCGGAAAATTAAATTTTCCAATTTCGTGTCTTCACTCATAACCTTTTTTAAACAAGGATTAAAGAAAAACTCTCGGTGAGTAGCTCCGACCAGCATACGTAGCCTTAGCGTTGTTCTCCTTCTCTATATCAACTCAAGTTCACAAGCACTAAACAATCTCATAGTGCCACCTACTGACATTCTTTGGGAACAGCAGTTCATTTTCATGAGGCAAATTTTAGGTGGGTTGCAAACACAAACTGATAAAATCCTTGAAGTGCAGGCTGACGAGGAGAGGCAGCGATCAGTGGTTTAAATAATTTAAAATCCTTACTCTTATCCAAGTCCATCCTTCTTGAAAAAAAAAATCAGAAAACAGTTTTATTAACGGCAGTTTAATGTCCACCTGGTCCTCACTCAGTTTTTAATGCAAATTTGCTATCGTTTTTTTCATCAGATTTTGGGCTTAGTTCAGATAAAATAATTCCTGTAGCTGATAAATCCCACAACCGTCAACATGTTGATGTCATCAGAGCTGCGCCGAAACATGTCCCAGTCTGTGTCATCCAGTGTATCCTGCAGCGCGGCCACTGAGATTGGTGCTTGCTGCTTTAACCTTTGTTTGTAAGCAGGCATAAGGAAGATGGCGGCATGGTCCGATTTTCCAAATGCCGGCAGAGGCTGAGTCTTGTAGCAGTCCTTGAACGGTGTGTAGCCGTGGTCTAATGTCCTAGTGCCCCTGGTGGGGCAGGTGATGTCCTGGTGAAGGTTGTGAAATGTCCGTTTAAGATTTACTCTGTTAAAATCTCCCATAACAATGAGTGCGGCGTGCTGGTGAAGTGCTTGTTGCTGTGTGAGAGCCTCATGTAGCTTACATAAGGCAGTGTCTGAGTCCACGTGAGGCGGAATACAAACAGTGCAGGCAATGACCGCAGTGCAGGGAGATAGAAAGGGCGACATTTAATGATCAAAAGTTCTAGATTGGGTGAGCAAGAGCGTGAGAGTGGAGAAATGTTCGCGCTGTCGCACCATCTGTTGTTCACCATCAAACACACTCCACCACCTCTTTTCCGACTCCGTTGTCCTGTCCATACGGTAAACCGAAAAGAACCCCACCGGCTGCACGGCGTGGTCTGGTATCGCTGGGTTCAGCCAAGTCTCGGTGAAGCAGAGGAGGTTGCAATCCCGAATGTCTCTCTGGAATGTAATTCTGGCTCTGAGGTCATCGAGCTTGTTCTCGATGGACTGAACATTGGCTAGCAGGATACTGGGCATGGGTGCACGGTGTGTGCTAGCCCGTAGCCTATTCCTGATGCCGGCTCATTTCCCTCGAGGCTGTCGCTTAGCGTCGCATCCTTTGTTCTCTCTCAGGATCTCCCTTGGCCCGGTTGGGTCCGGAGGTAAGCAGGATGAAATGTGTGTATGTTGTAAACCAATATAAACCAGAGTGTCTCTACTGTTGCGAATGTGTGTTTTCCATGATGCCCGTGCAATATTAAGGCAGATTGAGCAGAAAGTAATGAAAATCAGCAAAAAGTGGAAAAGCTGGGTCAGAGCATCCAGCATGGCAGCCGACCTCACACCGGTGCCATCTTTGTTGTCATCTGAACGTTTCCCAACCAGAAGCTGTGGGTGGATAGAAACATCCACGACACTCTGAGATCCAGTGTTGGGACTAACGCGTTATTAAGTAACGCGTTACAGTAACTACGTTATTATTGTGGTAACGAGCACGGTAACTAGTTATTATGCCAAAATCAGGAACGCGTTACTCGTTACTGGGATTTAGATAGGCTCGTTATTCGTTACTTCGTGTGGTGGCTATCGCGGAGCTTCCACAGATTCAGTAACATTAGCAAGCGGTGGAAGCCAGCAGGTGGATGAGAGAAAGGGGAGGCAGGAGGAGGAGAGACCCAAAGCGGCCGCCCGTCCGAGTATCAGGTGAACTGAACTTCAGGTAAGAAGTTATGACCTGCAGTCTATCTGGGTCAGATATAAACCAAGTTTAGTTGGAGTTTATTTTCGTTGTGCTGACTTTTTCGTACTGCGTGCTAGCTAGCATGACGGAGTTTCTATACAGCTGGGTGGGAGCTATGATGTTGAACTTTATTTTGTTCATACGGTTAATTATTAGAGTTGCCAACTGTCCCGTAAAAAACTGAATCGTCTCGTATTCAGAGAAAATATTACGCGTTTCGTATTGAGGTGAAAAGGAACACAGTTTGTCCCGGACTTCAGCTACAATGAAAAAGACAAAGCTGGAGTTATTCTGTGTCTTTGCTGCACAGCTGCCTCTTCTTCTCTGGGAAACCAGATGAAACCAGGAGATGTCCTTACTGGATCATCAGAGCTGTGATGGAGAAACAGGTTTACCTTTTAGGTGACATGAATGAGTTGAAGGGAAGTTATGAACTGTTTCTGAGAGACAAATAACACCAGGATCCTTTTCTATGTAGCTGACAGCTGGTAACTGTGCAGGGGCGGATCTAGCAAAGTGTTGCCAGGGGGCCAGGTAGGGCATTAACAGGGAAAGGGGGGCACAAGGAAATACTTTCTTATTCTCATTTCAAATGTTTAGCTTTTAATAAATAATTATCTGAGTCTTACAACAAACGATTGATAGATTGATACATATATACCATCAGAACAGTGTACATCACTGTCACAACAGCGTTTGTTTTCATTCAAAGGCTTTATGATTTTTCCTATAATGGCGGCCGGTCTGTAGTCAAAATCCCCGGGCTGATTTTTTGTCCCAGTCCAGCTCTGTATGCAGCTCATCTGCAGTCTGGTGTTACCTACATCTTCCTATTCGGAAGGCAGAATTTCTGAGTTCTGAGTACAATCAAAGCACCACGACTGCAGTTTTTGTGTTGGATGTAAAAAGCGCACATGACACTGTGACGTAGGCTAGAATCATGGCGGCAGTCAACGACGGTCCAGGCGTGGGATTTCTCTCGTGGAAATATGCACATTATTTTTTCCTTTGGTAGGTGGCACAGTGCACTTGTGGCAAGTAAGCAAGCTAGAAGACTGGCACTCTTGCTGGGTACCCAGTTAGCAACACATTAACAAGAGAAGTCTGAGTAAAACCAAAGTTACTTTCCCTAGTAACTAGTTACTTTGAAAGTAACGAGTAACTTGCAGTAACTGAGTTACTTTTGATGGAAGTAACTAGTAATGTAACTAAGTTACTAATTTAAAGTAACTTACCCAACACTGCTGAGATCACGCACCGCCGTCTACAATGAAGGGCTCCGGTAATATGGACCAATAAAAGGCTGCGTCTTACAATGTGTGCAGCGCGGTCAGAAAGGCAAAGTGGAGCTACGGGGAAAAACTGGAGTCACAGCTACAACAGTGCGACTCTATGAGCCTGTGGAAAGGACTGTGGACAATAACGGACTACAAACAACCAGCTTCTTCAATGATGAATGTCGACGCTTCACTGGCTGTTGAGCTTAACATGTTTTATGCTAGCTTACACGCTGCAGCAATTAAAACAAGAAATGGCTCCGCACACGCGAAGTGCACCAGCGAAGACAACGCCTTCATCCTTACAGAGCATGCCAAGAGGAAAGCTTTCAGGAGGGTGAACACGAGGAAGGCACCAGGCCCAGATGCAATCCCTGGTCGGGTCCTGAGAGCCTGTGCTGACCAGCTAGCACCGGTGTTCACGGAGATCTTCAACCTCTCCCTGGCCCAAGCAGTGGTTCCCACGTGCTTCAAAGAGTTCAACAACAGCCCGCTTGCCACAATGATTACCGCCCAGTAGCACTGACTTCAATTGTGATGAAGTGATTTGAAAGACTGTGAAGAGATCACATCATTTCCTCACTTCCTGCCAACATCGACCCACTTCAGTTTGCATACTGGACTAATCGCTCCACAGACGACGCCATAGCTCACCTGCTCCACACATCCCTGAGTCACCTGGACACTGGCAGAGGGAATTGTGTTAGGATGCTGTTCGTGGACTACAGTTCAGCATTCAACACAATAATTCCCCCTAAGTTTTTCACCAAGTTGAAGGATCTAGGACTCAGCTCATCACTGTGTCAGTGGATCCTCAACTTCCTCACAGACAGACTCCAATCAGTGAGGGTGAGGAAGTCTCCCCCTCCATCTCACTCAGCACTGGAGTGCCCCAGGGCTGTGTTTTAAGCCCCTGCTGTACTCACTGTACACTAGAGCAGGGCGATATAACCAAAAATATTTATCACAATATACATTTGAAAATTTGCGATAACAATATAACTGACGATATAATTGACACTAGACAAAATACTTTACAACTCCACAACTTTATTAGTGCAAAAAACCCCATCACTGTATTTTCACGTAAACAAGCAGCTGTTTTTTATGTGCATTAAAGTTATATAAAAATTTAACAGTGCAAATGCAAATTCCTCGCTGACAGTTTAACCAAAAGGCATTTCCAGTGGAAACTGGCCGACATATCCTCAGCATAACCATGTATAATATACACAAAACTTAAAAAGAGGTTATACACGCACAATACGGTAACATTATGTTGAAGCACAGCACGTATCACTCTGCGAGGCTCCTGCCTACGATAGCCGTAATGCTCCGACAATCCATCAAGCGGTGCGGCTTCGTAGCTTAGCAAAGTCGTACTAAAACATTTGACAGATTTTCGAGCGCTGTGCACATAAAATCGTTTCGAGGTCAGTAAACACAACCAGAGTTCATACATAAGGCGCACGGGATTATAAGGGGCTCTGTCAACTTTCAGAAAAATCAAAGGATTGATTTTAAGTGCGCCGTATTTTCCAAACAACACGGTAATAATGACGGCCCGCTAGCATGCGCTACCAAAAATAGTGCTTTGTTGTGTATCTGACGGACGAAAGCTAAACCAGCTCCACACCACTGAAGTTGCAGCATTTTTACAAACCAGTTCTGGTTCATCCGTTTCATTCAACGATCCACTTTCATCCTTCTCATTCTCCGTCGCTGCTGCCGTTTTTCCCCCCGCCATGTGCGTATGAAAACAAAGGCACTGCGCATGCGCGTTTTACCCATATTCTATCGCCATATTTCATTTTCTTATCGTTGCCCAACATTATACCAGTATTACTGTGAACGGTATGATATGGCCCAGCCCTACTGGACACTTATGACTGTGTAGCCACATCGGACACTGCCTCCATTGTCAAGTTTGCTGACGACACTGGGAAGGCCAAAAAAGAGAGAATGAGGAGGAGCTTCTTCCCCCAGGCTATTGGGGCCCTGAACCAGGTGTAGGACTGGACTCTTTCACACACATCACATCACCACACGCACTCTGGTTTTTCTTTTTGCACACTTCTTATATTTATAATTTCTTTTTATTAATAATTTCTTACGTAAACTGTTATTTGAACATTTTTTACTGTAAATTTCTCAGTTAAAATCTGTAAATTTTTGTAGTAATCTGTAAATCTGTAAATCTTACCGTCAATTCTTACTGTCATTTAATGGTCGGGCATTGCACAGCAATCAGCATTTCACCTCATGTCACACTCTGTATGGTTGTGTGTGTGACAAATAAAATTTGAATTTGAATTTGAATGTGATTTTAACATTTATCTAGAATAACGACTGAAATGCTGAAAACAATTAGACTCAACTGGCTTTTGTTCAAATGGAAAGGAGGCGACTCCTTGGATTAATCATACGCTAGGTCTTGTTTTGACATGTGGCATAAGACACTGAGCATTCAACAGTATTTCACAAAAACCTTCTTTTGTCTAATCATTTCTTAATAACATTTAGACTACACAGAACTGGATAATTGATGTCATTACAGTAGATGTCTTTCTGAAAGGGCTGTAAGTTTAAGGAAATAATTCCTCTACTGTTGTCATGTGCCAAAACAATGCCGAGCAGCCACTTAAACTTTACGCACACAGAGGTGTATTATCTTGTTAATACTGTTGCATACTCACTACAAACAAAGCTGGACGCTGTGGCTGTACTGTGGCAAATCACAGATGGTTGACTCCCTGGTATAATTCAAACATATGTGCCTTTAAAGCAGATATATTCTCCAAAGTGCTAATTAAACAAACATGTAGGACAGCCTTTTTTCACATGTGTAATATTGGTAAAGTGACACTGAACTAATGCATTTATTACACCTTGGAGTACTCTAATTCATTGTTATCAGGATGCTCTCAAATTTCCTTTAAAAGCCTTCAGTTGATCCAAATGCTGCAGCGAGAGTACTGACAGGGACAATAAAGAAAGATTTGTGTGTCATTATTAATAACTGCTAAATTCGGCCCCTCTCCCACAGTGTGTTTTTGCTTTTAAAAGACATTTCAAAAAACAAAAAAAATCATTATGCATACTATATTTCTCAACAGTAGTTCCATCCAAATATGACCTAGTGTGTGGAGGCTGGGGGAAACACATGTAAAACCACCTATCTGCTACAGAGGTGTCATAGTGTCTGGGTCTTTGACTCGTGGTTTTGAGTTTTTGTTATGGACTCATGAGCCTTTCTTCTTGATATATGAAGTTATTTAAGTTATAGTTTCATATTGTTTAGTCTTGAGCTTGGTATTTCATAGTGCCTCTGAGTTATGTTATCTGTATTTCTAGTTTATGGTTTCTTGTGTGATTATGTTAGTTCTTTTTCATTGTGTTTTGTCATCAGCATCAGGTCCTTGCTTTGTTCTGTCAAGTTCATGCATCTTAGTCCTGACCTCTGTTACGTCCCATTTTATTGTGATGGTCCCCCATCCCATCAGCTGTGTTCCCTGGTGTTTCCAGTCTCCAAACTTAACTCAATTATTGTCTCAGACCAAAGAGCTGATTCTGTTCTAACACTTTATCATTGATCAATGGCTATTTACTTGAGTGATGTCATTATGTTAGATTTTGAGGTACGTGTATAATTCTTTCCTGCTTTTTTAAAAATAGGCCACTACATAACTTACTAAACTAAACATAAATATAACCCACTAAACACTGGATGTTGGACAGATGCTCAGATTATGTCTATATTGGCTCCCTCGGTCCATGACCAATTCTGGACATCTATACGATGTCCACACTAGGTCCACAATTTGAATGTCCAACATTGACCAAACTTGGACATCCATATGATGTGCAACATTTGAACATTGAACTGGGTAATTTTTTGGATGTCATGTGGACGTCTATGACAGTGTAGGAAATTTACATGAATTATAAATGTAATATTTTTTTATTTAAAAATATCAAACATTTTTATTTATTAAAATTTGTTGTATGTATGTATTTAGTAAGTTTAAAAGACCATTTGCATGATATATATGCTTTATTTTTACAAGTATCCTGTTTAATTGTGAAGAGCTCATGATTGTAAGACGAAGTGAATATGGCTATGATCAGTAGCTGGACTGAGAGAAGTTGCCACTTTGGTTCAGGGTGCCTCTTACTCTGTACAAGGGTGGATCCAGGGTCGGTGACACAAGCTGATAATTCTCAGAAACTTGTCCTCTGATTCAGTTGTAGCTTTGGGTCTGCCAGACCCAAAATTATAAAACTTTTGACTGGTAGTGTATCTTGAAGATGAAACCAGTCCTATCTATCTAAGTAAAAATTGTGCATAGTCAAGAATACATGATGAAGTCCACCCCCCCTTACAACGACCAGGTTCTGTGTCTGACCTCTGCTGATGTGAGGAAAACTCTTTGCAGAGTTAACCCACGGAAAGCTGGTGGTCCAGATAACATCCCTGGAAGAGTGCTCAGAGAATCTGCAGACCAGCTGACAGATGTCCTCACTGACATCTTCAACCTCTCCCTGAGCACTGCTGTCGTCCCAATGTGCCTCAAGGCAACCACCATTGTTTCTGTGCCAAAGAAGTCCCCAGTGTCCTGCCTCAATGACTACCGTCCCGTTGCACTCACACCCATCATGATGAAGCTTCAAGAGGCTCATCATGAGGCACATTAAGACCCTGCTGCCACCCACACTGGACCCACTGCAGTTCGCCTACCACCCCAACCAGTCAACAGACGACGTCATCGCCACCTCCTTACATCTCGCCCTCACCCAACTGGACAATAAAGACACGTATGTACGAATGCCGTTCATAGACTTCAGTTCAGCATTCAACACAATCATTCCTCAGCACCTGATTGGAAAACTCAGCCTGCTGGGCCTGAACACCTCCCTCTGCAGCTGGATCCTGGACTTTCTGACGGAGAGAGCTCAGACAGTCCAGATCGGTAACAGCATCTCCAACACCACCACACTGAGCACTGGAGCCCCTCGGGACTGTGTGCTCAGCCCACTGCTGTTCACTCTGCTGACTCACGACTGTGCAGCAATGCACAATTTGATCCACATCATCAAGTTCGCCGATGACACAACTGTGGTTTGTCTCATCAGCAAGAGTGATGAGTCAGCATACGGAGAGGAGGTGCAACAGCTAATGGACAACAACGTGTCTCTGAACGTGGACAAAACAAAAGAGATGATTGTTGACTTCAGGAGAGCACAGAGAGATCATTGCCCACTTAACATCAATGGATCCTCTGTGGAGGTCGTCAAGAGCACCAAATTCCTTGGTGTCTACCTCTCCTGGTCCCTGAACACCAGCTCCATAACCAAGAAGGCTCAGCAGCATCTCTACTTCCTGCTGAAGCTGAGGAAAGCCCAGCTGCCATCATCTATTCTTACGACCTTCTACAGAGAGACTATCGAGAGCGTCTTGAGCAGCTGCATCACTGTCTGGTAACTGCACCCTATCAGATCGCAATACCCTACAAAGGATAGTGAGAAAAGCTGAGAAGACCATTGGGGCTCCTCTCCCCTCCATCACGGACACTTACAGCATCGGCTCCATCCGCAAAGCCACCAGCATTGTTAAAGACCCCACACACCCCACACACCCCTCATACACACCGTTCACCCTGCTGCCTTCTAGAAAGATGTACCAGAGCATCCGAGCCCTCACGGCCAGACTGTGGAACAGTTTCTTCCCCCAAGCTGTCAGGCTCCTGAACACTCAGTGACTGGACTGACACACACACACACACACACACACACACACACACACACACACACACACACACGCACACCTTCATACACGTCACTACCAAGCACTTATCACAATCACAATACTCAGTATTTTGCACATTGCGCTGTCTTGTGTCTGTATCATCCTGTTCTGTCTTGTCTTGTATATTTTTTCAATTTTTTGCACATTGCACTTCACGTAGTCCTGTGTTTGTCCGTTATATGTCATATGTAGCACCAGGGTCTTGCAGCAACGCTGTCTCATTTCAGTCTGTACTGTATCACTGTACGAGGTTAAAATGACAATAAAAGCCACTTGACTTGACTTGTTTATAGTTTCAATTAACCAGAATTGAGGGAGAGAGCTGGGGGCAGCTGTCTGTCAGGAGTGGCTAGTGTTATCGTAATATCTTGAAAACTGGCTGTACATTAATTAAACTGCTGCTGTACATTAATGTTAGTTTATCAAACTAACATTTCTGGCATTAACAAGGAACTACAGCAAAAGTGCTCAGTCCTTAAATCCACCATTCCACTATGGAAAGAACTGCCCACTCCTTTAATGAAGAGTCTTGTGGTATGTGGAAGTTGGGGATCATCACTTTGTCACTTTGGACTTTGTCTATTTTGGGCCTCAGGGGACTCATTTATTATCATTGCACCCTGAAATGCAAAATGTTGATGCTTCTCAGGGTGAGGCAGGAGATCAATGCAGGGGAGTGGAACCCAGTCAACTTGGAGCAGGGACAAACAGTAGGACCACGGACTCATCACCAGTTGGCTTTCATAGATGTTGCCCCAATTGGTATCCACAAGGGCTGTGAGAGCCATAACAATTACGATAGATTAGATTTATATTAACATCATGGGAAGGCGAGGCTCTAGATTCTGGATTTAACAGCGAGCCAATGAAGGGAAGCCAATATAGGAGAAATCTGCTCCAGGTGAACAGCAAGACCAGTATCTAACAAGACTGTTTGTTTGCCAAAGCCATGACTTGAGTATATGGAACTTGGTCATGCTGAATTGCTGCACTGAGTCATTTTGCATTTGCTTTCAGGTTTGTGCAGCATATTTACAAGTAACATTTTTAATTATTAAACAAATGTTTCGATTTCATCAATCCAATCCAGTATGACATCATAGACACAAAAATAGTTTTCATGTATATGTTTAACATTTATTGGGAATAAATACATAAAAAAGTGCTTGTATGAACTGGTGAATGAGGCATGTTGTATAGCACATGCAGTGTAGAAAAGCGGTATCTAAGAACCAGTCCACAGATGATCGTGGCTCATTTCCTTTCCCGTTCCCGTGGGCAGACTTGGCTGGGGAATGGAGGTTAGTGGTGGCGTGTGGTCAGCGACCCCCCCAGAGGAGAGGTGGTGCAGTGGGTTCAGGGAGCGGTGCCAGGGAGGCTGGCAGGGCAGCTGGGAGCAATTTACTAATCACATCCTCCTTATTTTAATAGGCCTGGAGAGGGGAGCTAACTGGAGACAAGGCAGCTGGAAAGCTGATGTCACCATTGTAAATAAATGACCACTGCATATTATCTAATGCAGCATTTCTAAACAGCTATGATAACATTTCATAAGCCAAAACATGACTGTGTTTATTGGAAAATCAGCAGATCAAACATGATGCTCAGAGCATTGTAGTTTTTTTTCTCCTTTTTTTTCTTAATTTCTTAATTACATTTAGTCACATCTGATGCTGTTTTTACTTTTTAAAAACCACATTGACCAATACTCCTGCTGTGGTTACAATATCTGACACTAGATGAATTTATTAGCATTACAAAGGTTTAGCTGGTTATGATGACTAGAAGAATGAAGAGAAACCTTCCTGTAAGTATTGTTCTTCCATTTAAACCATAATTTGCCACAGCAATCATACCAGAATAAAATTAATGCTTTTAAAATCTTTATTTTGTGATCAACATCAGTACTTTCAATCCCAAGTTGTAATGGAACATAATGGAATGAGTGTTGTTGTTTGATTTTGTCAAATACAAAAGGCTTTTACACAGATACACTCCTACTGAAACTGGTGTTATCTGCATCCCATCCAGGATGTAGATACGGTCTGATCCAATTCTGGTTACTGAGAAAAAGGCTCTTTGTTCTGTCTCTATCAGTGCATTAATTGCCTCTCCTACATAATTATGTACTACACATTATTTTACACCAACTGATGTTCAGACATCTCTAATCTGGAAAACACAAAGAAGCTTGGTAAACAAAAAACTGTGTACTGTGCTTTTTCAAAGCACAAACAGTAAAAAAAGATTCATGGCATCATCACTTTCTGCCATATTACTGTTTCAATGAGCTGCCATACTATGTGTAAAGTACTGTACATTACACAACATCAACACATATTACATATTAACAAATAGTTTTGAATTTAAACAGAAAAAGAAGGCAAGATTAAGCAGCTATTACATATTAGTAAACCTCTGAAGCACTGTTCTGGGCCCCTTGCACACATCCTCATCGGCTTGATGCCAAAACCCTGTCCTCTAATTCCACTATCACTCATTTTAATAGCAGCTTACTGGGAATGTACCAGTAATAATATCTGCAATTCGATTCAATTCAATTCAATTTCTTTATTGTCCCACAAGGGGAAATTAGTTTAGGATAGGATATAAATAAACAGAACAATAGTATAAAATAATAATGACAATAATAGTGATAGAAAGTCCAAGGACAGTTATTTGCCATTGAGGACACAAGATGCAGTGGGATAAAAGAAACCTGGAGTCTTTTGGTCTTCCTCAGAGGTACTCTAAAACAGCGGCCGGAATAGCCAAAAGTCCATCTTGCCAGCGCCCTGCAATTTTGCTAGCAATTTTTCCCAGAAGACCGAATCGATTCTTATTCTTCACTGTCAGGTTACCAAACCAGGCAGCGATACAAAAAGACATCACAGATTCGATAAAACTTCTATAAAACAAAGACAACATCTCGGATGAGACATTAAAAGATCTCATTTTCCTTAAAAAGAACAGTCTTTGTTGAACTTTTTTAGTAGTGGCATCAGCATGATCTTCAAAACACAGTTTATGGTCAAGTACCACACCTAGATATTTATAACTCTCAACGATCCCAATATCGGCAGTTTTAATGATAGTGGGTGATGAGCTATAAGAGGACTTCCTAAAATCAATAATCATGTCTTTAGTTTTTGACACATTTAGTGACAGGAAGGAAGGCAGTTAAAAAAACACTCATTCAGACACAAATGCACAGCCTAATGCAACATTGTATAATCAAAAGGCTGTAAAAAGTAGGCCATTACAAAACAGAAGTGGTGTAGTTGCTGTTCACAATCTGACAAAAATAAAAAAAATAAATAAATAAATACTTCCAGTACTTATTTATCATAAATACTTGAAGTAATATCAGTAATATCATGCAGTGACAGTAGGGTCAGTGTGGTTAGGTTAATTGGAAACTCTAAATTGCCCACAGGTGTGAATGTGAGTGCAAATGCTTGTATGTGTCTATGTGTTGGCCCTGTGACAGACTGGCGGCCTGTCCAGGGTGTACGCTGCCTCTCGCCCTAAGACAGCTGGGATAGGCTCATGCCCCCCCGCGACCCTGAGAAGGATAAGCGGAAGAGGATGGATGGAATTGTAAATTATTTCTTGGCCTATAATCTGTCAAACAGATCTTCTCGAGCTTCTCTCTCAGCCCTTGGTATTTCTCTAGCTTCTTGTGTTCATTTCCTTGATGTTGGTATAGCTACATCTATCACTACGGCCGTCTTCTTCTGCTTGTCCATCACTACTATGTCCGGTTTGTTGGCCATCACCAGTTTGTCTCTTTGTATCTGGAAGTCCCACAGGATCTTAGCTCAGTTCTGTCTCCAGGTTTGTCCAGTCACTGGTAGGATTCTTGATGTCAGCCATTTCTTCTATCTGATGGTGGTCCTGTGCAGGAGCCTGTTGCTCCCAATAGTTCCTCTCTTTGTTCCTCTTCTTTCTCGGGTTTCTGCTGCCAGATGCATTGACTAAGCACATGATCAGTTGTCCATCTGGCTCATGAATGCTTGTTGTCTTATCCTGGACAGTGGTTCTGACACTCACTGGTCCTCGACCTCCTTCCTTTCGCTTGGCGTACAATCTCAGGATGCTGGACTTACCCTCCATAAATGGTATATATATATCTCTTTGTGACTTTTGTTTTTACACCAAGAAACATTGTAAATGGTTTTTGGCACACTAGCAGGAGGAGGAAAATAGCAGAGTGGTCTACAGCTTTTGAGAAGTGGAGATATGGAAATTACTTTTATTATATCACAAAAGGACAAGAGCATGATGGTAAGGTGCAAACTGTGTCCATGACAGAAACTTCAGTGTGCTACTTATACAGCTTCTGCACAGATAGCTTTGCTACCACAAAGCTAGCCAAGAACCCAGAGTGATATATGAAAGCTGAGTGCATGCCAACCCAAGCCCAGCAGCCATACTCAGCAGGTATTAAAGGCAGCAATGAGCAGTCAAGCTTGCAGTGTTGTAACCTCCATTTCTACTTGTAAATGTGTTTTTAATAGTAGAATCACCGTGGTGTTGGTCTATCAGTCTATTTGGGCTGGTTTTCAGTTTTGGTTTGTGTTGCTGATTTTGTGTTCATATGTAAAACCTAAAACAAATATTGTACTTGTGTAGGGATTTGTTTCAGTGTGCGCGACTGTAAACCAACGTTTATACTGTTAATTGGTAATTATGTCATATTATGAAACAATGAAAAAGTAATTTAATAAATAGAGTAATAAATTCCTTTCTTTGGCAAGTAGTACATAATGAACTGCATTACTTTTAAGAAAAGTCACAAGTAATATGTACTTTTGAATTTTGTGAACATTTTCCTGAAAAGAAGCTCATTGGAAATCCTTCTCAAGTGACTGATTTAAGAATAACAACTGAGAACAGGGTAGACTTCAGGTGAAAACAAAGTACATCTTCTTTCTTAGGTCTAAACTGCACCAGCCAAGCTGATCCCAGACACTGAAGAAATGAAATGTTTATAGACTCATCAGATAGCTATTAGTCCACCAGTAGTGTAGTTTAACTCTAAGTCTACTGCCAATGTGATCACAGGATATCACACTAATTTTGTTCCTCTTTACAGTACTGATGCTTTGTGGTCAGCAAGACCAAGAGCAAAAGGCTTTCAGGTTTACAAATGTGTCAACTTTCTAGAAGCGCTTAAACATTTTGTCAAGAAAGAGGAAGAAAAAGAGAGAGAAATGTTCTACTGTTCTGTTACATTTTCAGTCTTAATTGATTTAATCACATGCTCTAAATGGAGACAAGATCTTGCTACACTTGGACACCACTCAGAACCACTCCATAAATCTGTGAGAGGATGACTGATTTTTGATGTGTATGTACATTTTCTCCTCTTGGATTACAGAAATTTAAGCAAAACTTAAGAGATAGTAACAGGAAAGCAAAGAGAAGGAGCTGAATGTAGAGGACCCAGCCGTGCAGATTGCTACAGTCTGTTTTTAAATGCAACTATAAGCATTTAGGTTGCTTGCTACACAAGCAGGAAAGGAATTTGAAATCTAGGGACCAAACAAAGGAAACAAAGGTATGATTGTTGTATGATGCCGGGATAAAGTTTGTACCTGGGCCGTTTAATTTTGATGTCTATCTCAACATCAATGGGACACAAAAGGAGCAGGTAAGGAGGGTGTGTGCAGACAGGTGAATGGAAAACAATGGAAAACTGAGGACATCTGGTGGGTGGACAAGGTGAGACAAGATGTACGGGGCAAAATAAAAGACAAAAGCAGGTCTCAAGACTGAGAGAGTAAAGATTCTGCAAGTATTTTCTACATGTAATTTGCTAAAATTGCAAATTTATGTTTTGCACATCGAAATATTTATACATTCACAAAAATACATCTTTTTTGACTGTGTCTTGATGCATGCTCAGTCATCCAGGTATGTAAATTCCAAAAATATTGATTCTGTTCATCTGGATGTAGCATTTTCAGTGGGAGAAAGTCCATTGTTCATTCAGTGGGCTATTTGTCATTGTGCAAATGTACTGTTTGTAAAGTTGAGGAAACCTGCAGTCAGCTGAGACTGAAGAAGTCAGTTGGATGAGTGACGATGTGCCATCTCCTCCAGGATGGCACATCAACACATGCCATTGGCCCAAGGTTGCTGTGTCTCCCAGTAACGTCTCAAGAGCATCGAGGAGATTGTAGGAGAGCTAGACAGCAATGGAAAATCATTAACCATCTAACATATTCAGCATGACTGGTTTGGGTCAGTGATGGTCTGGGGAGGCACATCCATGGAGGGACGTACAAAACTCTATAGGCTAGGCAACAGCACCCTGACTAAGGGAACCCAGGACAAGCTGCACCAGCATGGGGTCTCACAGTATGTCCAAGATGCATAATAAATCCTGGAGGATGAAGGAATTGATACCATTGACCGGCCCCCACACTAGCCTCACCTAAATCCAATAGAACAGCTTTGGGACACTATGTTTCAGTCCATCTGACACCCCCAGCTTACAACTCAGATGATCCAGGAGCTCAGTGATGCCCTGGTCCAGATCTGGTCCCAGCACACAACTGATTGTCTCATTAGGAGAATGCCCCGACTGGGCGTGCATACAAGTACGTTGCAAACTACTGAGTAGTTGGTATGAATGTCTAAATGTAGCATTTTGAATTGCTGCAAGAAAATTCAAAATGAATGAGCTTGCCTCATCATTCTTCACTTCATTTTTTGGGGTGTCTTTGAATTCAGTCCTCTCTAGGCTGATAATTTTCATTTCTGTCAATCAATGTGGCCTCTTCTTACTTCTATTTGTGTTGAATTCCCTCCTGAAGTATTTTATTATATTCATTAAACTGACTATGAGTTGCTGTAAGCTGTTTAGACTGGTTAAGTGGTGTAATTCTGCATATTGCTGTATTTCATCATAAAAATAACAATATATCCCTTACATATAATTACATTTATTGTTATTCATGTGGTGCTTTATAATTCTATTCGGTGCCATATCCCCTACAGTAGGTTCATTTCCCCACACTCACTTCCAGCTCTGGTAGATAACGCTGGTAAACTAATTTAATAGAAGTAGAGTGATTTCAGCTTTTATGAATGATAAATCTTCCCACATTCCAATTTTTAGAGAGCTTCTCACATAAACATTAGCAATGAGCTAGTAGGCCTAGAAGCATCTTTTCTCAGTTAGTACTTGTTTTTATTGTTTAGTCAAAGGATAAGTATCACTGCTCACTGACCAGTTTTAGGAGATGAGATCAATCTTTTATACCCAAGAATAAATTTGGAAATACATGCTATGACATTTTAGACAATACGATCTCCATAAAAAACAAACAAACCCCAATATATTGAAATAAATACACAAATGAAAAGAACAACAAAACAAGGGATCGAGTTAAAGTAAAAATCACTGCTCGGGGTAATTAAATATCAAAATTGTGTAATATGTAAAGAAAGCTTTGATGCTGATTTACTAAAGGAGGAGAAAAGTGCCTCGGACACATTTATTAAGATCGTGTACAGCATAAGCTTATCTAGCTTCTCATGTGGAATTACAGATCTTAGATTACTGGTATATTTCTTCCCATAAACTCGATTCTGTTCATCTGGACGTGGCGTCTTCAGCGGGAGAAACGTTTCATCATCCAGGTGACTTCTTCAGTCTCAGCTGACTGCAGCAGCAGACCGCTTTGGCAGCAGTTGTCCTTCTTCTCTCCTGGATCACCTGGACCTTTCTTCCCAGCTTTGACAAACATTCAGCTTAGATAACCACATTTAGTCAGGGCCTGTTTGATGGGATTTCCTGGCTGCTGTGTCTGTGGGGATGGTGTTCGCTCTGTGTTGTAGCGTCCTGATGACACCCATCAGCTGCTCCAGTCGATGATGAGAGTCAAACCTTAATTACTGATCCATATGCGTCGGCTAACAGTACACATCAACTTTTAAATGTCTCCCATTACTGATGGAAATCTCATGGAAATGTGGGGTTGCTGTTATGGTTCTATTTCAAAGGCCTGTATTTTCAGATCATGTATTACATTAAACTATAAAGGGTGTTTTCACACTAACTTTTAGTTCTTCAAAAGTACATTTTACTGCTTTCATTTATCACAAATTGTGTTTTCTTTTACCTGATTATACAGGATACTAAATCTGAGTTGTTTCTATTTCTTTAGCTTCTCACAGTTGCCTCAAGGCCTCAGCTTTATTTGCTAAAGAAATGTCATTTTATCTTGATTACTAAGGCAGTTAGTAATCAGACTCCTTCTGTCACTGCTGTGTGTGGCTAAGAACCCCCAACGTCAGGCAGGGCATTGCCACAAAGCATGCTCATATTTCAGGTAATTTCCCAAAAGCACACATTACACTTATTGTCTCACATAAGGTTTTTTTTGTTGTTGTTTTTTTTATTTCAACATATTTTATTATGTAACATGTATTTACATAATACATTTTACATAATATGTGTGAAAAATGTTTGCCCCTTCCTGATTTCCTAGTGTTTTCCATATTTATCAAATCTACATGTTTCAGATCATCAAACACATTTTAATATTAGACAAAGATCATCTAAGTAAATACAAAATGGATTTTTAAGTGATGACTTCATTAATTGAAGGAGAAAAGTTACCCAAACCAACCTGGTCCTGTGTGGAAAAGTAATTGCCCCTATTGTTAAATCATGACTTTACTTTGATTTGCCACATTTTTTGGAAATCTGAGTTCAGTTTCACTAAACACACTCAGGCCCGACTACTGGCAGACCTGTTGAATCAAGAAATCCCTTAAATAGAACCAGTCTGACAAAATGAAGCAGTGAGAGCCCCACTGGCTCTCTCACTGAACCTCGGTGAGAGCCATTATCCACAAATGGCGAAAACATGGAACAGTGGTGAACCTTCCCAGGAGCGACCAGCCAACCAAAAATAACTCTACGAGCACATCGATGACTTATGCAGGAGGTCACAAAAGAACCCAAGAACAACATTAAAGAACCGCAGGCTTCACATCTCAGTAAAGGTCAGAATTCACGATTCAACAATAAGAGAGAGACTGGGTAAAATGGCTACTATGGAACAGCTTAAAGAGAAAACCATTGCTGACCAAAAAGGACACAAAGGTCACATCTCACATCTCACAAACCCATCTCGATGATCCCCAAGACTTTTGGGGAAATATTCTATAGACTGGTGAGACAAAAGCTGAACTTTCTGGAAGGTTTGAGTCCCATTACATCTGGCATAACTCTAACAGCATTTCAGAAAAGAAAAATCATAGCAACATTAAAAGATGGTGGTTGTAGTGTGATGGCCTGGGGCTGTTTTGCCACGTCAGGACCTGGAAGAGTTTTTGTGGTAAAGGGAAACATGAATTCTGCTGCCTCCCAAAACATCCTGAAGGAGAATGTTCAGCCATCAGTTGAAATGCATTTGGGTTCTGCAGCAGGACAATGATCTGAAATACACCAACACCACCACCTCTGAATGTCTTAATGCATGGTCAATCATCCAGGTGAGGAAATCACAAAAAGTAGCGTTTTCAGTGGGAGAAACATTTTGTTACTCAGTGACTTGGTTGGGGAAACCTGCAGTCAGCTGAGACTGACGAAGTGACGAAATGTTTCTCCCACTGAAAACGCTACGTCCACATGAACAGAAGCAACGTTTTGGGGTCCACCTGTTGGAGTTTCCTAGTCCTGACCTGAATCTGACTTATCCCTCCACCGTGTTGTAAAGAACTCATTGCCAGTTACTGCAAACACTTCATTGTGGCTGTTGCTGCTAAGGGTGGCCCAACTACTTATTAGGTTTAGGGGGCAATCACTTTTTCACACAGGGCCATGTGGGTTGGATTGTTTTCCCCCTGATCATAAACACCTGACACCAAAAACTGCATTTTGTGTTTACTTGTGTTATCTTTGTCTAATATTTACATTTGTTTGTTGGTCTGAAATATATAAATATATTTCAAAATATACAAATATACAAATAAATAGGAAATCAGGAAGGGTGCAAACAATAAACACAGTGGTGTGAAAAGACCACACTGTATTTATTTGTTCAGTTTTTGTTTTCTTTAGCACGCATGCTTGTCAATATGTAACAGTACTCAGCTTTATCTAAGGAGGTAAGACTTTGTGTTTTCTACAGTGTATCTGAAGATGTTGTGAATTGTAACACTGGTAACGTTTTCCCTCACTGCATAATAACCTATCAGAATAACAAAGGTCTTTTCACACTAATTCATATAACTACAAACGCATAAAAACAAAAGCTTTCTTTGTTAATCGCTTAAGCAGTAGACACATCAAAGCAATAAACATTCTGTACCACTGCTGAAAAACAAAGATTTTTCTCCAGTTTACGCACATTGTCTCTGCTTACATAGAACCTTAAGTAGGTCATAAAAGCACTTTATTTTACAAAAAATGTTTGCAGTCACGAGCAACCTGGGCTTTAGTATCTTGCTCAAGGGCAACTGGCACTAGGAGATGCCAGGAAGCGAACAGCCAACCCTGCAATTAACAGATAACCTGCTTCTGTTACATGAGCCACAGCCACCTTTGTGCATGGCTACATGTACACACACAGAGACATATTCTAGTTAGTTTTATCTACATGTCAAATACAATGTACATGCATATAACCAGAACAAAGACTCCCCCCTCTGTACAGTGTAAATAGGACAGATCGGGAAAGAGAGAAGATATGAGAAGCAAAAAGAAGGAGAAGATCAGATAACTTACTGATGGGGGGAAGTTGATGGGATAAATAGGAATAAATGGTGAGGAGAGGGGTTGTTACATCGACCCCCTGATGTTTTTATCAGGAACTAAAAGCTGTCAGTTGTCTTATTATATTTATATTGGAACTCTTTTTGCATTTGAAATGCTGTTCTGTACATATAATATAATATATAGCAGCATAAGCACTCAGGAACGAGTGCCTATGGATATGAACCCGATAACAGCATTTCATTAAATCTAACCTCCCACCTACCCCCCAAGGATGTTCATGTGAATATTAAATCACTTACCTGCTGATCAAAGCATATTTTATTAGTTGAGTGGACATATTACTGATAATAGAAAAATATGAAAGCGTAAATACAGCTCTTATTTATTTACTGCAGCTCAGTGTGCTACAGTGTGTCCATCCTTAACAGTGTGTGTATGTTAGTCGTGGAATTTTGCGATGTTATATTAATTATTAAAATGTTTTCATTTTTGTTCATTCATAAATCAAAAAAACAGACTTGTCATTGTACATTAATTCACTGACTTGTATTTCTGATGCGTATTTTTCTTAACATTTACCAAAGGACTGTATTATTGTTGTATGCCTTACCATATAAAGCGCCCTGTTGTCATTTGGCGCTGTATAAATAAAACTGAGAATAATTTAGCGGGTCTGGCTGTTTAAACAAGGCTACTGTCGGCTTTTTCGTATCTGTATAAAATCCATTTAAATTACGCCCAAGACGTCCTTAAACTCACTTCACCCACCTTTTCAGGAAGGCATAAACCGCTGTGACAATATTTCTTTACAAATCAATGGACTGCACAACTGATGACATTTATATGGAAGACCTGTATAGTTTTTGTCCTGTAAGTCATTTAACATCACACGCAAGTGAACATACTCAAAGCTTATTGGCAAAGCAGAAAAATATTCCCAAAAATCACTCACCATTGATGTTCCAGAGAGGCTGAAGCCCTCCAACTCCGTTACTGTCGTTACTCATGATTCATGGCGCTGAACCGACAACAGCCAAGACGAGACTTTTCTCTCCCTTCTTTTCTCTTTTTGCTCTCGTCCACGTTGTTTTTCTTTCTCCAAGTTTTCTACCCACTGTCACCCTTGCGTAGCCCTTCTAAGATGTTATCCTCCGCTCCGCTTTTCCGTCAAGCACACTCACAGTTCACATTATGTTCCTCCTGCTTCTGTTGTGTTTTCTCTTTAACCAGTTTTCATAGTGTAGTTTCCCTCCCTGGATGCTTTTAATAATAATAATAATAATAATAATAATAATAATAATAATAATAATAATAATAATAATAATAATAATGGCGACAAAAATAAATGAACAGCTGTTATAGGCTTAACACCTATCCATATCCCAGGCTTCGCTCATTGATCGGAAATCCAAAACGTGCCCGCTCAGCTTCAGCGACAGGGTTCTCGTTCTCGCGCGCACCACACGTTCGTTCTCTCACAGCCTGTAAAGAAGGAGCGCGAGAGAGGAAGAGAGACGGGGAAAAGACTTGTGATGTCATGTCCTTTAGCCAATCCCGGTAAATAACTTGGCATTGAACGTTGACTCACAGTGCTGTTATACCAAAATGTTAGTTTAGGGATGCTAATAAGTCACTCCTGAGAATTAGCAGGTTGATATTCTCTAGTCTATGTGAAATACTTTAATTTAAAAACATGAAGTTCAGCTCAGTGCAATTTTTTTACTAAATTTGTGGTTAAGTTTGCAAAAGCTGGAGATGGGAAAGCAGAGAAAGGAGAGCTGTGATAAGAGCAGAAAGGAGTGGGGAAATGCATTTCCGTGCATTCAGCGAACTAAAGAGTTTAGAAATGAGGCTGTCTATAACCAGCAAGTAAAAACCAAATGCTATGTTATCAGTTTTCTTCCACAAGGAGTGAAAATCATTTGCAAGAAATACTGCTTCAAGCCATAAACTACCATAAACCCTTTACTATATCAACCAGCTGTCTTTGTTTCACTCATTTGAAATGAAATACGTCCTACCCTTCAAAGGAGCCCCAGCTGATGTTAAGCTGTCACTGTCAGCACAGTAAGTAGCTTTAATTGTGACAGAAAAAAGAAACACACATAACCTACTGGTGTTGAAATAAATTAATCACTAAAATATTAGACAACAAAAGAACATGTGCCCCAAAAGTGGCCTCTTTCTCTGCTCCATCACCTTTTTCTGAGCAGTTCTGAGCATCTCAGCTGAACAACTGAGGTGGGCTGTTAATCACAAGGAGAGTGGAAATAAGAACAATAATGACGACCAAGCTTTACAGCTTGATGAACTAGCAACTCATGGAAATGACAATGTTACAAGTGAAATACTTCAGCACTCTGGTAAGCCAAGTTAGCACATTAGAGCATATTCTATTAATAAAATGGTCATGTTAGATCCCTTCCAGCTACAGGATATTAATGTTTTAAAGACAGACACTGCAAATGATGACACGTACCTTCCACGAACCAGCAAATGCTGGAGAAAGCACTGAGATGATGTCGTTAAGAGGTTAGACTGAGAGGCTGATGTCTCAAAATGCAGAGGGCAGTTATGTGATAAAGGGAAAAAATACAAAGAAACAAAGAAACAAAAACAAAACAACACTGCTCATGCTGTGCAGCACCCACAGCCTAAAGTTAATTATTGCAGATGTTCCAAAATTACAGAGCAGTGTTTGAGTCTTATATATAAATACATACACTGCCAGTCAAAGGTTTGGCCACACCTTCTCATTTAAAGGTTTTTCTTTATTTTTTTACACAGTAGGCATTAAAGGCATCAAAACCATGAATGAACACATATAGAATTCTGTGGTAAACAAAAAAGTGTGAAGTAACTCAAAACATGTTTTATATTTTAGATTCTTCAAAATAGCCTTTACTGCTTTGGCATTCTCTCCATGAACTTCATCCCACATACCAGATCCGGCCCACACAATGTGCTTACACATGGCCCACATACCGGAAAGAATGACGGCCCTTTGGTGGCCCAGATCTGGTTTGCCAGAGATGGCCCACACATGGACCAGCACAAGGCCAGTTGCAGACACACTGCTGGCCTAGAACAGTTTCAACACTGGCCCCAGATGTCAGCCTAATGTGTACCTTAATCAAGCCATGTAATAACGAAATGTGCCGGAACATAATAGTGCAACAACAGCATGACAGAACCCTGTTCAGACAGTGAATGGACTGCTTCTTATGTAGCACTTTTCTACTCTCCCATGTTACTCAAAGTTCTCTATACAACATGCCACATAGACACACTTTCTCTAAACTGAGTGCTTCCTAACTACATTCATACACATTCACACTCTTGACATGCAGACGAGCCAGGAATCAAACCACTAACCTTCCAATCATTTGGTGACCCAGTCTACCTCCTGAGCTACAGCCACCCACTGGCAAAGAGGAGTAAACCCTTACTACGGTTTGGATAAAATGTA
Organism: Perissodus microlepis; assembly: GCF_051167445.1. Lineage (NCBI taxonomy): Eukaryota > Metazoa > Chordata > Actinopteri > Cichliformes > Cichlidae > Perissodus > Perissodus microlepis. The sequence continues at coordinate 2,144,375 of NC_140482.1, read as the reverse complement.
TGTTTCCATATTTAAGTCACAGCTCAAAACACATCTGTTTAAACTGGTTTATTCGCTTTAGTGCTGATTTTATCTGTTGTCAAGCTCTGTTTTGCAATTTTAACTTATTTTATGTATTTTATGACTATTGTTCCTTTTATTCATTTTGTTCTTTGTAAGGTGACCTTGGGTTTCTGAAAGGCGCCCTCAAATAAAATGCATTATTATTATTATTATTATTATTATTATTATTATTATTATTACACCCACAAACCTGTCAAACCTGCATTTGAAACGTTGGCTACCATAGCAGTATAGTATTGCAACATGTCATTTGGGTCTTCTAACTAAAATAGGAAAATAGGAACATAAACAGTGCATCATTGACAGACCTGGCCCACATCTGGTTGACATGCACCCTGCCAGTCACCAGTCAGTCAGAAGTGCCAGCTTGACGTTGGATCCGGTTTAGAACTATTTTCTATGAGCCTGGGCCACATACACCAAACCACAATCAGGCCAGATGTAGCATGCCATCACATAAGCAGTGCCATCTACGCCAGGCCTGGCCCATATCTGGATGACAAACCACTTACCATGCCAGAAGTCAGCCAGCAGTGCCGGCGTGACACCAGATCCAGGCCAGACCCGTCAGCTATGTGGGATGAGGTCGTCACCTCAAATGTTTTTCCTACAGTCTTGAAGGAGTTCCCAAAGATGCTGAGCACTTGTTGGTCCTTTTGCCTTCACTCTGTAGTCCGTCTCATCCCAAACCATTGGGTCAGGTGACTGTGGAAGCTAGGCCATCTGGCGCAGCACTCCATCACTCTCCTGGTGTTGAAAATTAAATGATGATCCAACACAAACCAGATGGGATGGCATGTTGCTGCAGGATGCTGTGGTAGCCGTGCTGGTTCAGTGTGCCTTCAAGGTTGAAATCACATCACATCTCCTCCTCCATGCTTCATGGTGGGAACCATGCATGTAGAGACCATGCGTTGACCTTTTCTGCGTCGCACGAAGACACTGCAGGTGGAACCAGAGATCTCAAATTTGGACTCACAGACCAAAGCACGGATTTCCATTGGTCTAATGGTCATTCCTTTGTTTCTTGGCCCAAAAAATCTCTTCTGCTGGTTGCTTTTCCTTTGTCCTGGTTTCTTAACAGCTCTTTGACCATAAAGGCCTGATTCACACAGTCTCATCTGTCTCCACTGAGCGAGCACACCTGTGATGTGAAAAGTATTTCATCATGATTCTCACTGAGCCAAGGGTTTGCAGCACTGTCAAAAGACAAAAGCTGGCTACTTTCAGGGATCTATAATATAAGACATATTTTGTCACAGGCTGGGTCTCTGACCCAGCGCTCTGAGTTCATTTTGTATTTGTCTCATTTTAGATTTGTGATTAGTTTATGTGTCATTCCTATTTAGCTTTAGTTAAGGAAAGGCAGTTATTATTTATTGTTTCCTTGGTTTCTATGTTTGAGTTCTTGTATCGTTCATCACGTGTTAGGTCTGTTAAGCTTGTGTTGTCATGTCTAGTTTCAGTGTTTCCTGTTTTATTTTGAAGGAGTCGTGTGTTCTTTGTTCATTGTATTTAGTTTCACTTCCCCTGTCCTGTCATTAGGCTCATGTCAGTCAGCTGTTCCTCCATGTGTTCCCACTTCCCCTAATCACCTCCTGTGTATTTAAGTCCTCTGTTTTCAGTGTGTCATTGTCAGATCGTCTGCTTTGTTTTCAAGCCAAGAAGTTGTGTCAAGTTTCCTCATGTCAAGTCCATGTTCCTGTTGTAGGTTTTTAGTTAATTTAGCTCACTCAGTTTAGTTTATTGTTAGCTTTGCCTTTTGTTTACAGTTATTTTGCCAGCCTCAATAAACAGCTCGTTTTCTGTTATTCAAGTCATGTTTCACATTTTGTTTCCGTCTGCATTTGGGTCCACCCTTCACTCTACACACAGTCAGCCCTGCTGATTGTGACATATTTAGAGTTATTCATCAATTTTCTCTTTGCTACATAATTCCATATATCTTGTTTCATATATTAAATGTCTTCAGTTTATATCTACAATGTAGAAGGTCGTAAAAAAATTAAGAAGAACCATTAAATCAGAAGATGTGTCCAAACTTTTGACTGGTAGTGTATATAATTATATGATCAACAATGAGATGAGAGACGTTTTGTCATGGCTGGGGCAGCAGACGTGTGGTGGAGTTAAATGAGGACCCAAGATGCAGGAAACGGCTAGATGCAGGTGAGTGTTTGTTTACAAAGGGTGAAATATAAACAGAAACAAGGGTAGCGAGGACTGCACAAAGACACGAACCTAAACTGGGAAAAACTAATAAACCTGGAACACGAAGATGGAGAGGAACACGAGATGAGAACAGACACGGAGTAATACCAACTAACGCAGAGTAATGCAGACGACGCGACAAGGAACACAGGCAGACACACACTATAAATACACACGAGGTAATGAGGGGAATGACACACAGGAGGGGAGCACAGCTGAACCACAAGACGAGACACAAACCTTCAAAGTAAAACAGGAAACACACAGACTGTTTTACAATACAAACTTGGGGACATGAACAGAACACAGAGGAAAGACACAGGTAGGGATGATAAAACACTAAACACCAGATTCAACCCTAAGAACTAATACAAAATCAGAATTAGCACAAAACACAAGATGAAACCAAAAGGAATCACAAAACGCTGGGACCCAGGACCATGACACTGTTAGATGACAATGAAACCATTTCTGCAGTAAGAGGCCTAAAAAAGCAGGTAATATCATGAAAATCCCTTCTAACTGTGGTCATTCAGTACAACATGTGTCTGCCCAGATCCCACAAGTGGGAATTAATGAGGTATAGCATGACGTAAGACATGCTCTGAATTTCATCCAGAAAAAAAACCCAAAACAGCATCTTTCATCAGCCCAAAGGGATGATCGAGATATAAGACTTGAAGATGACACTTCCCTTTCTGACACATAAATCTGAAAACCAAATCACCAATTTCAGTATGAGTCTAAAAATGCAGACTTTCCCCTGGTGGTAACATACACTGAACAGTTCAAGAGAGATATTCTCCTCCCTCTTGTGAACTCAGTACAGACATTAGGGAATGCTCAGTTTGAGTAATTTCACACACTGTTGGGGATTAAATATGGAAGTGGGGATATGAAGCAGGCTCTCCGAAACCACTTAAAGATGGGCACAATATTTGGTGATGTGGATATTAAGGAGCATTTGACCAAAGTACAGTACTGTGTCTGTGAAGGAAACCACTGGTCTGTATGGTCTTAGTTTTTTCTACAGCAGCAATTTAGCTGAACTGTATCCCAACCTCAGCTCTGACGTGTGACTCAAAGCAAAGGCTCAGAAATGCATCTGAGGTCAGGAGCATCTATCACCTGTTGCCCAGATTTATTAGATATTCTTGATATTCAAACACACGAGGGTGCAGTAATGATAATATTAAGTAAAGTAATATTGAGTTTATGCTGAGTAAAATGTTATTTATTTTACTCAGCATGTGTAACCTGCCTAATTTCTTTCCCTCAGCATTTTGACATGTCCCATTCTTCTTTCGGGTAGTCAGTGAACTGTCCATGGTGCTGAAGATACAGTTTATAGGCAATGATAATTACTTTCACTTACTTTAAATTTCAAAACACGGACAAACCATCAGAACACAAAAGTAGGAAAAACACAAGGCTTCCCCTCATTCTGTTCCAAAAACAGCATTATTTTAGTCAAGGCAGTTGGTGTCATTTGTTTGTTATGCTTAAAGCTGTTACCAGCTTGAATCCTTTCCCTTTTTTTATTGGGGTTGGGTGCATATTACCTCTTTAAACAGTCCCCCAAACGCTTAAGGTCATTACTGGTTATGGCAGTAGTAGGTCTAATGGTGCACCAACAACCACGACCCAGATCACAGAGGAACCTCAGATTTGGGGAGTTTAGTCAGCAAGTGTCCAGTGTTCTCCTGTGAACAATAATGCAGCTCTCAGATATAGCTGTATCCAGTCGTCTATATGGATATCGACATATTGGATACTGCTGTACATGGTTAGAAGATGTGTGCTTGCTGGTAGTTAGAATAGAATAGAATAGAATAGAATAATCCTTTAATTGTCCCACAAGGGGAAATTTGGTTGTAACAGCAGCCAGAAAGACACATATACAAACAAACAGGACACAGAACAGAAACATACACAATTTTTCTTACATATTTACATTAAGGACAGTGGTTACTGTATACAGAGTACTTTACAGTTATTAAATTAAATAAAATTAACTACAGATAAGAGGCAAACCCAGGTTGTAGTGTGAATTGGTTAATTAACTTATTGCAGTTACAGCGCAGATGTAAACATCTGTGTTTGTGGGGAGCAGTTCTGATTGTACAGTCTGACAGCTGCAGGGAGGAAGGACCTGCAGAAACGCTCCTTCATGCATCGAGGACGCAGCAGTCTGTCACTGAAGCAGCTCTGCAGTTCAGCAACATCTACATGCATGGGCTGGGAGACTCTGTCCATCAGAGATGTTATTTTGGCCAGAGTCCTTCTGTCTCCCACCACCTGCACTGGGTCCAGGGTGCATCCCAGAACAGAGCTGGCCTTCCTGATGAGTTTATCCAACCTCTTCCTCTCAGCTGCCGATAACCTGCTGCTCCAACATACAACACTGTAAAAAATGACAGAAGCCACCACAGAGTCATAGAAGGTCTTTAAAAGCGCTCCCTGGACTCCAAATGACCTCAGCCGCCTCAGCAGGTAGCATCTGCTGTGACCCTTCCTGTAAAGAGCATCAGTGTTGTGGCTCCAGTCCAGTTTGTTATTCAGGTGAACACCCAGGTACCTATAAGAGTCCACTATCTCAATGTCCACTCCCTGGATGTTCACCAGTGTCAGTGTGGTGGGTCTGCGTCTCCGGAAGTCCACCACCAACTCCTTGGTTTTCCCGGCGTTGATCAGCAGGTGGTTCTGCTGACACCAGTCCACAAAGTCCAGAGTCCACTGTACTCTGAGTCGTCCTCACCTGTGATGAGGCCGACTATGGCAGAGTCATCAGAGAACTTCTGTAGGTGGCAGCGTGGGGAGTTGATGGAGAAATCTGCAGTGTAGAGGGTGAAGAGGAACGGTGGCAGCACAGTTCCCTGTGGGGGCCCCGTACTGCAGACCAGCATATCAGCGACACAGCCCTGTGATCTCACATACTGTGGACGTTCTGTGAGGTAGTCCAGTATCCACTGGGACATGTGGTGGTCCACTCCCAATAGCTCCAGCTTGTCTCTCAGGAGTCGTGGCTGGATGGTGTTGAAAGCACTGGAGAAATCGAAGAACATGATCCTCACAGTGCTTCCAGGCTTCTCCAGGTGAGTCAGAGCTCGGTGCAGGAAGTAGATGATGGCGTCCTCCACCCCGATGCCAGGCTGGTAAGCAAACTGCAGCGGATCCAATGAAGACCTCACCAGGGGGCGCAGATGGTTTAGAACCAACCTCTCGAGGGTCTTCATCAGATGTGATGTCAGGGCTACCGGCCTGTAGCTGCTGAGGTCCTTGGGATGGGAGGTCTTTGGTACCGGTACCAAACAGGAGGTCTTCCACAGCTGTGGAACTTTCCCCAGTGAGGCTCAGGTTGAACAGATATCCTAGGATGCCACACAGTTCATCTGCGCAGCATCTCAGGAGCCTGGAGCTGACGCCATCTGGACCTGCAGCCTTCCGCACCTTGATCGTGCGAAGCTCGTTCCTCACTTGAAGTGCTGAGATGGAGAGAGGGGGTTTCGGGGGAGGGGGGTGTAAGTTGGAGTCCACAGAAGCCGGGGGTGGGTGTAATGGCTGGGAGCTGAGAGGTGTGAAGTCCTGAGATGAAGGACAGGCAGTCCCTGAAGATGAAGGAGATTGCAGCAGGGGGGACGATGCTGTGGGAGGGGTGGGTGTTCGATCAAACCTATTAAAATATTTATTTAGGTCATTCACCTACCCCAAGTCTCCTGCAGCCTGGGGGGTTGGTTTTTGTCCTGAGATTGTCTTCAGGCTGTTCCAAACCCCTCTGATGTTGTCCTGTTGCAGCTGCTCTTCCATCTTCCTCCTGTAGTTTTCCTTCCCCTGCCTTATCTTCCAGTGCAGCTTCTTCTGAACAGCTCTCAGCTCCTGTTTGTCTCCAGATCTAAAGACTCTCTTCTTCTCCTTGAGGAGAGCCTTAATTTCAGGATTTATCCATGGCTTGTTGTTAGAAAAACACCGTACCTTTTTGATGGGCACGGTGTTGTCCACACAGAGGTTCATGTAATCTGTAATGCAGTCTGTGATGCTGTTGAGGTCATCCTCCAGGGGGCTGCAGAGGTTGTCCCACACAGTAGAACGGAAACAGTCCCTCAGGGCCTCTTCAGTCTCTGCCGACCATTTCCTTACTGTGCGTTTCACAACTGGTTCTCTGTGTACCAGAGGTTTATACACAGGCTGGAGATGGACCAGGTTGTGATCAGAGCCCCCCAGGGGAGGGAGAGGTGATGAGCTGTATGCCTCCTTGGTGTTGGCTTACAATAAGTCCAATGTTTTATTGTCTCTGGTGTAGCAGGTAACATACTGGGTGAAGGTGGGGAGAGTGGAGGACAGGGAGATGTGATTAAATGACTCAAAAAACTTAAAATTATGTGTATAATGATGTTCTCATTTGGGCTGCAGGTACCTGTGATAACATTACACATCAACAATTTTTTTGATCAATGCATAACCAATATATATCAAAAAATAAACTGTTTTTTCACACATTTTCTGTATATGAATTTTACTTAAATCTTTAGTTTAAGAGGATGACGTGAATACATGAGGAAGAGATGGCATGTCATGAGAAATGTACCACTACACACCAAAGACAAGAAGGCAATCACTTAAACATCAACCAACATGCTCTGGTTGGACATATATGTATGTATTTGCATGTATGTTTTTCTCTTTGTCAGTTTAACAGTTTCTGTTGTGCCTGTCACTGTTCCCTGTCTGTTTTCTTACCTGGTTCTTCCTGACCTTGTACTTTCTCCTCACGTTCCCTCTTTCCTCTCTCCCTCTTTGGACTGACAATCATACACAAATAGATTGTATTCAATTAGATGAAAAATTACATTAATATGAAAAAAAGTTATATTAAGATCACTAACAAAAAGTCCTCTCTCAGTGTACTTTCAACCAAAAGGCAAATAACCAAACCACACGAACATCTAATAAAAGATATAAACATTGAAACACTGATCCAACATTATTCTTGATTGACGGATCATTTGATCTTACACTTTTACCTGAATGTGGCTCCTTTTTTTGAAAAAACGTCCTTATATCCATTATGAACCTGGCTGTCTCTCTGTACACACACACACACACAACAGTTATAAGGTTAATGGGCATTCAGTCAGTTAGCTAGTTAGTATCCATTTCAAACAGGACAGTGGTAACAACAGCAGGCTGCGGACAATTTAAAGTTTTAGATTTTAAATAGGCTGTATACATTTCAATGGGAGCAACAGGACCGTCAAATGTCGCTGAATTTACTACAGAGCAGGATGGATTGTAGGGTAGCAAACACTGTCGGAAAACACGTTTTCAACACTGCAGGTTACCTGGTGTAATGCTTTTCAGCTAAAAAGAAACATGGTCTGACTCCTACCTAACTGTATAAAGAGTAACTGAAGGTTAAATGCAGCTAACATGTCCTGTTTTAAGCCAGGCACTTACACCTCTGCTCCGCTGCGTCTCAGCCACCATCGCTCTGGCAGCAAGAGCGCTAGAGTCAGAGCAGGGGCGAGCTGGAACAAACCATTTTGGGAGGGGGGGTTATCTATACTTTTGTTGTTAAAATGTTACGCCTCAAACAAGTACAGTACTGTATGCTTTTTATATTTTTAGTAGTGTGTCACACAAACAGCAAATATTGTCAAAAAAGTAAGAAATCTTTGGGGGTGCTTTGATTCATTTTGGGGTTGCTGAAGCACCCCCAATTTCGCACAGTTACACTGTGCTATCAAGTTGCTTGACCATTACACAACTTCAATTTTGTCCCAACTTATCACATATGATTAGGTGGTGTATTTGTCAATCAATACAAGTTTGTGACATGTTCTTTTAAACGACTCAACCTAATAAATTAACAAGACACTGCGCTACATCGAGAAATATAGAAACCAGGTAATTATTGCTGCTCAACAGTAGCCGGGGGTGGAGCTTAGCAAATGCGTCAGATGCGTTCTGTTCAAATGAATGTTGTCATAGCATTTATGGAAAAAACACATTTTGAAAAATGCTGGCAGAGCTGGTACATGCACTTTGGATTACAGAGGAGAAAAAGAGAGGAGAGGAAAGAAAAAAAGATTATTTTTTAAGGTAAGGACCGCTCGACAAGTGACATTTGCTAAAGTGGAATTATTAAGGGCAGCGGTCCCCAACCCCCGGGCCTCGGACCGGTACCGGGCCGCGAGAGTTGAGGCTCAGGTGTGAAATGTGTGGTTTTCAGGGTTTTTATCTGTTTTCAGCGTTATTTTGTTATCGTTTTTATTGTTAACTCGGTTTTCCTGGGTCTTTTCACGTGTGTTATGAATAAATCTTCTTTTTTTCGATACTGGTACTAGTTTTATTTTGTTGTATTTATCCGAGACACCTTAAAGGCCGGTCCGTGAAAATATTGTCGGGCATAAACCGGTCCGTGGCGCAAAAACGGTTGGAGACCGCTGTTCTAAGGTACCTTCTTGCTGCATAGTGTGAAATGCTTTAAAGAGTAGAATTTGATATTCGCTGCATGCATGTACATGTACATGGGTGCTCACATTTTGTAATTTCTTTAGTGTGATATAACCAAGCAAGTACTATCTTACAGCCTGTTCTTAGACAAATCATGTTTGTGTTCATTTTCCTGCCTACCGCTAGACTCTGAGTAACTGCTAAAATCTAAGAGGAATGAAAATGTTTGTATCTAAGGATCTGTTATCTTTTGTTGTTTGGCTACAGAAACTATGTGTGTGTGTGTGTGTGTGTGTGTGTGTTTTAATTTTATTTCAGAATTAAAAGCACACTTGAATTTGTGTCATCCATCAGTGAAAACCCACACTGACAGTTTAATGCTTCTCTTTCCTAAAAAAAAAGTGAGATTTGTGCCATAAATCAGGTCGATTATTTTAATTAGAATGTGTTTTGTTCAAATGAATGTTGTCATATTATTAATAGATTGAAACCTTTTGAAGAGTGCAGTAAGGACCGCTCAGCAGGTGACATTTGCTAAAGTGGAAATGTTAAGGGGACATGCAGTGTCCGCGTTAATGTTAAACTTTTCTAAACTCAGTGTGGAGGGGACCGGAGTGTTTTTGTGGCGTGGGTGTGGTGTGATCCTGTGCGCGTACAGGAGTAGCTCAGAGTGACATAATCTGGTGCGCGTGCGAGAGGTGGCCCGGATTGAGTGGTGGGCTGGGTGTGGCACCCTCTCGTGCGCGTGTAGGAGGGGCTTGGAGGGGTGTAATCTTGTTGCGAGTGCAAGAGGTGGTCCAGTGTGATACTTTCTTGCACACGTGCAGGAGCGTGAGGTTCAACGCTGGAACGTTGAGCCTCCTCCCCCCCACTTCCGGACCAGGTTATGGATCGTTCCTCAGTGGGTTTGTGAGAGGTGGCCCAGATTGAGTGGTGGCTGGTTGTGGCGCCATCTTGCAGGACGAGCTCCGAGTGGCGTAATCTTGTGCAGGAGTAGCTCAGAGTGACATAATCTGGTGCGCGTGCGAGAGGTGGCCCGGATTGAGTGGTGGGCTGGGTGTGGCACCCTCTCGTGCGCGTGTAGGAGGGGCTTGGAGGGGTGTAATCTTGTTGCGAGTGCAAGAGGTGGTCCAGTGTGATACTTTCTTGCGCACGTGCAGGAGTGTGAGGTTCAACGCTGGAACGTTGAGCCTCCTCCCCCCCACTTCCGGACCAGGTTATGGATTGTTCCTCAGTGGGTTTGTGAGAGGTGGCCCAGATTGAGTGGTGGCTGGTTGTGGCGCCATCTTGCAGGACGAGCTCCGAGTGGCGTAATCTTGTGCATGTGCAAGAGGTGTGCAGGAGTAGCTCAGAGTGTGAGGTTCATCTGTAGAACGTTGAACCTCCTGAATCCCTCCTCCCGGACCAGGTTATGGACCTTTCCTAAGTGCACGTGTGAGAGGTGGCCCGGATTGAGTGGTGGCTGGGTGTGGCCCCCTCTCGCGCACGTGCAGGAGGAGCTCGGAGTGGTGTAATCTGGTGCGCATGCGAGAGGTGGCCCGGATTGAGTGGTGGCAGGGTGTGGCGCCCTCTCGTATGCGTGCAGGAGGAGGTTGGAGTGTTCAATGTTCCAGCGTTGAACCTCCTGAATCCCTCCTCCCGACCAGGTTATGGACCTTTCCTCAGTGCACGTGCGAGAGATGGCCCAGATTGAGTGGTGGCTGGGTGTGGCCAACTCTCGTGTGCGTGCAGGAGGAGCTCCGAGTGGTGTAATCTGGTGCGTGTTTGAGAGGTGGACTGGATTGCGTGGTGGCGTGGGCGTTGCGCACTCTTGCAGGAAGGGCTCCGAGTGGGTAATCTTGTGCGCCCAGATTTTATGTGGGAGCAGCGCCCTTTCGCACATTAGCGAGAGGGCGCTGCTCCCACGCGTTTTTCCTGTCCCTGCAGGAGCAACAGGAACTGAAGGAGGAGCAGGAGCGGCTGGAGATGCGACAGGAGTAGCAGGACCTGCCGGACGAGCATGAGCAGCATTCTTCACCTGATGGAAGAGACAGGAGCAGCAGCCATCATTAATAAATGCAACATCATATCAAAATAATAAAATCAATCAGTGTCATTCATAAAGTTGAAGTTGTGTCACTTCAGTCTTCAGCACTTCCTCAAAACATGAAGAAATCCTTTCTCCTTACAAATATCTCTGCCTCAAGGTTTTATGACAACATGATTCTTTGATTAAAACTCATTGTTTAAGTTTATTGGTAAATATTGACACTGATACACACTGTGAATGTGTATGCCAGTGTTGGTGGTCATCTCAAGTTCACTGTACAGATAAATATGTATATACGTATACATAAATATATGTAAATACGTATAAAGTATGCATTTTTAATGTGCCGTGCTCAGTTATGTTGCAGCACTGACTCAAAACTCAAAAGAAACCCTTCAGATTTTTCAGCAATGTCTTCAAACCTGGTTTTTTACTAGTCAAACATGGTAATTCCATTTAATATCACATGTAATTGTGGGAGCTAAACTTAAGGTGCCAATGCTGTAATCCACAAACCTATGGGTGATGTCAGGGTGGCTGCATTGATCTTTTACATACAGTCTGTGGTTAAGATGCAGAAGTGCATCTTTTGTACCACTCTAACATAAACTGCATCAAGAAAAAAACATAAATCTATTTTTAAGCAAACTGAATTCACACAGTGATCACACTTTCTGCTTCTTTTACCTGCACTGTTCACTATTGTCTGCAATGGATATTTAATCTCCTCTGTTTCAAGGCTTGAATTAGTCCAGCAGAAACTTCATTTAGATGAGAAAGAGAGAGAAAGTTGAGGGGTGATGATTATAGGAGTCTGTTGATAGAATTAACAATCTCACAATCATGTAGCCAGCATAAATTATGAAAATATTCAGGACTGTTTGTGGCCTGCAGCAGAAACACCTAAGAACCTGAAAATTAGCAGCACCTGTTACAGTCAGCAAGTAGTTGCTGGAGGTTGCCAGCTGTTGCTAAATGAAATTGGTCACAAAGTGAGCGCTGTACCGAAAACCTCCTTATGATTGCTCCCTTGTGGATCTTCACCCTAAAATGTCACGGTCAGGATGAGGGTCAGGGGAGGGTGACCCATGACATAAAAATTACTTTATGCTGCTAACACAACTTGTGTTAGCAAACATGTGCACAGACAGCATGATAACACTAAGAACCCAGAGTGATGTTAAAGCAGAGTGCATGCAGACCCCAGGCCAGCAGCCAGAGCCTGAACAATCATCAGGTTGCAGCGTCACTTTTTACCTGTTCATATTTCTGGTAGAGAATCACTTTGCTTTGAAGTGTCTTTGGGCTGGTTTCGGTTTGTGTTGTTGGTTTTGTGTCACATTACATCAAGTAGACTCAGATTTATATTGCTAACCTATAATTTTGTGACAGTGGGTTTCAGGCCAGGGCAACATGGTGGTCAGCACTGTTCCCTCGCAGCAAGAAGCTCCTGAGTTCAAATGCACCGTTTGGCTGGGGCCTTTCTGTGTGGAGTTTGCATGTTCTCTGTCTGCTGACATGTCCAGGTTGTACCCCACCTCTCATTCTATAAGCACAAGAGAATAGATGGATTTTATGGAGTAGAGTAACAAATTACTTACTCTGGTGCATAATTAAGTAACATACTGCACTACTAAGTAATGTGTGACGCTGTTTTCTGAGTAATGACCTCAACACTGCAGTGTGTGTGATGTCTATGTGAGAAACAACAGTTCCTCTAATCTTGACTATTTTTAAGTTTCATCCTATTAAGTTCCCAGTATTTAAGTTTTAAAAACATCTCAAAGAAGAAAAATGAAATCCACTCTACACTTATAATTAACTATGAATTCTGACTGGAGAAAAGAAAACTCCTGAAAAACGTAAAAGAGGTCCTATTATGTTCATTTCATGCTCTATATATTTAGTGCTGGGCTCCACTAGAGTTGCTTAGCATGATTCACAAATCAAAGCAGTCCTTATTTGTTTCTCTCTGAGCTTTAGTGCATGCTCCCCAGTTAATCCTCGAGCTGAAACAAGCCGTTTCTGCTCGCTTCTCCCTTTAAGCCAGCTTTCTCCGGACTCTGCCCCTCTCAGGGAAAATATTTGAATAGTATATATTTTTATATATAATTTTAACATTTTAAAATGAACCCTAAAATTTACAGGTAACCAATGAAGAGAAGCCAAAACTGGAGTAATGTGTGACCTCTTGTTTGTACCAGTTAAAAGTCTTGCCGCTGCATTCTGTACAGACTGAAGGCGATCCAGAGCTGATTTGTTGAGACACGTAAAAAGACCGTTACAATAATCAAACGAGAAGAGATAAAAGCAGGAATAATCATCTCAGGTTCTGCCTTTGACACCAGTCTGAGTTTAGAAATGTTTCTTAAATGATAAAAACAGTTCCGGACAAGTTGTTTAGAGTGTTTCTCAAGAGACATTGAACTGTCAAATATAACACCTAAGTTTCTGAGACTCGACTGAAATGAAGGGTCTAAAAAACTGATATGCTGCCTAATTTCTGAGAGCACGATCAGGTGCAACAATCAAGGTTTCTGTTTTATCTGCATTTAACTGGAGGAAACTGTCATTTAACCATTGTTTGATTTCTGACAGACAATTATTTAAACAAGACAATTTATAAAACTCAGAAGCTTTGAAAGAACAGTATAACTGAATGTCATCAGCACAGAGATGATAAGAAATATTATTGTAACGTCTGATAATGTGGCCTAGAGGGAGGATATACAGCAAAAAGAGAATAGGACCTAAAACAGATCCTTGAGGTGCCCCAGAAGGCAGAACTGATGTTTCAGACAACACATGATTCATACAGACAGTAAAGGATCTCTCAGATAGATACGACATAAACCATTTAAAACAACACCAGTAATCCCAAACAAGTCCTTCAGCCTACTTATCATGATGCTGTGATCAACAGTATCAAAAGCAGAGCTGAGATCCAACATAACCAGAATGGTGTACTGGAGGAGGAGAGAAGCTGCAGAGAGGCGTGTAAGACTGCAACTCTGCTTCCTGGTCCCAACTCTGGATAGTCATATTTTGGGGGGTTTAATAAATTTGTCTATATTTCTAGAAATGAGAGCTGCTCCATCCAAAGTGGGATGGATGCCGTCTCTCCTAACAAGACCAGGTTTCCTCCAGAAGGTTTGCCAATTATCTATGAAGCCCACATCGTTTCTGGGACACCACTCAGACAGCCAGCAATTTAAGGAAAACATGCGGCTAAACATGTCACTCCTGGTCTGGCTCAGAGGGATGAATTTGAGGTTGAAGAAACTTGGCTGTTGTGTACTGAATCACCCCCATTAGAAATACACTCACTGGATCTTGAAAGAACTTCCCCTATTCTGTTGAACATCGAATACAATATTCTGGTCTACTCTACCTTGAGCTTCTTCTAATATCCGCTCACTCACCAGTAAGAGTCCTTTTCTCTTGCTTGACTAAGACCAGGCAGCAACTTAATGATTTTGCACAGCTAAGTTTAGCTGTTACTCCTGGGTTTGTTTACATCTGTAAGCCCCATGTATCTGGTTGCAATGGTGGTCTCATGGCAATTTAAAGCAAGAAATGGAAAATATCACCTAGTATGCTTCATTTGAGTCCATTATCTTATAAAGCTGTAGGCCCTAACCCCACTATACTTGCTCCAGTGTATCGCCCACCCAAGCTAAATTAAGACTTTTTGAATTAATTTTCTGAGTCCAGTGTTATTACGCTGGGTGAATTTAATTTGCGTAGGGACACTGTCACTCTTGTGAGGGATTTCTCATCATGTCTTGGTAGCTTTGGTCTACAGCAATTTATTCATTTTGCCAACTTACTCCAAGGGCCATATTCTTGATATTATCTGTTGTTCTGGTGTTACTCCTTCAACCTTCCCATATCTGATCTCAAGCTGGTATCTTTTGATGTCAATTTAATATTATCTAAGTCAAATTATTTTCCCTCTGTTTCATATCACAACATAACTCCCGTCTCCGGTGGAATTGACAGACAATTTATCTGCTCTATGAACTGGTGTCTTACTACAATAATGACTACACAGTCTTCTGTGTCTTTCATTTACTCTGTTCCTTGGTTCACCCTGAAATTATGCTAAAGTTGACTGCTTGGAACACCTTTGCACAAAGACTAGTCTGAGGATGTGTCACTAACAAATGTGACAGTATAAGGATGCTCTCTCTGCAGCCAAATCTGAATATTATGCTGTTCTAATCAGGTCTGGTGAAGGAAAGGGTAAGACCCATCGGTCTACTTTAAACTGCATTCTTCAGTCACTTGACAGTTTTCCACCCCGGCTTCACTGGACTGGGCAGTGTAATATTTTTATGACCTTTTTTAATAGTAAGATCAGTAATATCTACTAACAGCTTGCTCTGGCACCTGCAGCGCTGTGCTCTGAAGCCCATTTCATTTCAGTAGTTGGGATAGTTACAAAGCTTTCTTCTTCATGAATAAGCAATACATGTTTGTTTTAATTTATTAAACATAATACAACACAAACTATTGTAGAGGATACAAAGTCAGAAAGATACATGTTTGGAAACAACAAGGACCCTGTGTATCTAGTGGACGTAGAGCGAACACACAAAAAAATGACGTGTAGGCAGGGTGCAGCCTATAAGTTCCTTTGCTCTAGCTAGCGGTCAGTGCAGCACATGCACCGTCCTTTGTGAAAGGGTCTTTAGGTCCCCTTCTATTTATTATTTATCTTTTACCCTTTGATCACATATTTAGGAAATTTGGCATATATTATCACTCTTATGCTAGTAATACCCAGCTCTGTCTGTCCACTAAGCCTAATTAGGCTCTCCCACCACCTTCTCTCACTTACTGCCTACGTGAGATTAAATCATGCTTGTCTGCTAAACTTCTTAAATTAATAAACACGGACAAAACAGAGGTTCTTCTGGTAGAAACTAAAATCGTTTTAGACAAAAGTGAAAAATTCTCGCTGTGCACTGACAATTTTCAAACGTCTCCTTCCTTCCAGGTTAATAATTTAGGCGTTGTTTTTTAAGCTCCTTAAATTTTGGAGCACATCAATATTATTACTGTCTGCACATTTCCACTTACGTAATAGTTGGCTGTGCCCATCCCTTACAGCTAACAGTACTGCTCTTCTTGTACATGCTGTAACAGTCACAATGGTGTGGTGTCCCTTTAAGACACCCAAGTTGAGGGTTGATGGTGTCATCAGTTTGTGCCACTGCTCTCTCTCTCTGTGATTGTGAGGACACGTGCCTGCACGCTTGTGCTTAACGAGGGCGGATTTATGTTTTCTTCTCCAGACCTTTTTTTTGTTTTGTTTGCAGCGCTTGGGTTGTATGAACGCTGGGCGTTATGTTGTTGAGCCGCAGCCGTTCAGCCGGGCTTTTATATGGTTGTTGAAGAAGGCGTATTAAAGAACCACCGTGGATTACGGATACCAGCGTGGGTGTGTGTTCTTCCGACTAGCCTGCTAGGTGTTTTGCCGCCTCCTCTCAACCACGCAACACAACCCAACGTTACAATGCTCTGGTTATAACCCGTATTTATTACTGTCATTCTATCCCCTCTGTCTTTGTATGCAGATTTCTTCACAGACTTCAGCTGGTCTAAAATCCAGCCGCTTGTGTCATTAACAGAAACCCTTCTAGTACTCCTGTCCTTCAACAGCCTTTAAAATTCTGCTTCTTACTTTCAAGTCTCTTCATAATCTTGCACCTCCATGGCTCTGTTTTTTTGCACAGTGTCACTTCTGCCCATACTTTCCCTATCTTTAAAGCCGTTCTTAAAACACATCTTTTCTGTTTGATTTTAGTTTATGATGTATTGATTGTTAATTCTATGGCGTCTTCCCACTGTTATTTTATCTATGCTATGATTTTTGTTTATTTGCTTGTAAGGTGTCCTTGAGTTTCTTGAAAGGCGCCTATGAATAAAATGTTGTGTCTACATGGGAAACTCTTCACTATCATTCGCCTGCACTCAAAAACCAAGGTCAGGGCGGTCCTCATCCACGAATTGCTGTTGCAAACTGCACAGCACTGATGTCACACAGAGAAGCTGGTTTGCAGCAGGGACATGCGAATTATACTTCTGCCAGGCACGTTGGAGGCATTAGAGCTCCAAACCCACCCACTTCCTCATGCCAGAGGAGACGAGGCTCCGCGAGTAAAATTAAGACTGTGTTCACTGTTCCTGAGTTGGCTGGTAATAAGACTGTGTTTTCTGTTCCGATGTTAAAGACATGAAGACAGTAGTCTCTGTTTGTAAGCTCTCTGTGAGCTGGCTAAGAGACTTTAAGTGTTTCTGAGATGGCTGATCAGGTTAAGCTTTGTGTTCCTGGCCGGTATTATAATAAAGAAATGAACTGCGTCGACATGCTTGTGAACAATGTATGTTACCAAAATGTTCTTGTGTATGAAAGACTCTTAGGTTTGAGGATAAGCCTTCTTTGTCACCAGTTTGTTACGCTCATTCTCAACCATCTCCTTGTGAGCCATTGCTGACCCGATACCTTTTAACGGACTCAAATTTTGCTCACTGTGAGCCAAAGCCAGCTTATTCAGACACGGAATTTCATGCATCCAAACCTGTTGATCCATGCACTGCTTGTGGTCATTCTCTCTGTGTGCAGGCCTTGGCAATAAGTGTTTGTGTCCCAGCCTGCACCTTAAAAACTGATTATGCTACAGGACCAAAACGTCCCAGCTTGCTGTGTGTCTATATGCCTATAATGGCACTATTTATGCACCACAGCCTGCACTCCCAACAACTATTGCTCTTGAGGCCCCTTTTCAGTGATTTGCATCCTGAGGACTGTTTTGCTCCACAGCCTGTGACTTCAAAGACTGTTGCCAGTGTCCACCCCTGAGCCTATTACTCAACCTGTTCCAGTTCCCCAGGATAGACTGGCTAGCACCCAGCTAGTCCCCTGTCCCTATTCCCAGGGCAGCTTGGGTCCAGCTTTTCCCAGCAACCATTTCCGTTCCTGGAGTAAGGTTGGATGGGGCCCATCTGGTCCCTGTTCCAGTTCTCAGAGCAGCTAGGTCTCAGCCGCTCAGCTGCACCTGTTCCTATTCCCAGGGAGAGAGTGGCCAGTCTTCCTTATCAGCCTCAGCTATCAGTGGATGCAGCTACGTGCCCTGCGCATCCCCAGTCGCAGCACCCAAAGCAGATTGAGCACCCTGTGCCTGGTCCTGTTCCATCCCAGCTAGAGGTCTTCATTTAGTTCTGAGAATCCTCCTGGGTCTAATCCTTCCTTGCCTCACACAGCATACATGACAGTTTGGCCCAGGATCTCTGCCCTAGACAATACCATCAACAACGCACATGTTAAGATGGGAGACACCTTAACGTACTTCACCTACCTAACTCTGGCGATTCTCGTACTCTGTCTGAGAATCGCCAAAGCTGTAACCATCATGCCAAGACTGAACAAACCCGTGTAGAGCAAGAGCTAGCTGACTTAAGACACCAAGCGGGAACAAGGCTATGGCATACATGGACAAGGGAGAGAATAGGGAACTGTTAGAATGCTGCTACACATGTAGCCTCAGTTAAAGGGGTTACATGAAGAGGATGTGGGAACTATGGGTTCTTTGACACCCAACTTCTACAATAACATCAATACAACTAGTAACTCATTGTTAAACATCCAGCACCCCGAGACTGTAGGCTAAGCTGAAGAAAGGGGCACATGGACTAGGCAGTGTAAGAACCACTATAAAGGTCGAGACAACAAAGATCCATGAGTACATCGGAAGATGGCCACAACCAATAATGCGCTTAGTGAATACCTCAGGCGGAAGAAACCAGAAAAAAGAATAGGAGCAAAAGGAGGCATTATGGAAGGACAGGCCCCCATATTCGATGTACCACCAGCAGGTAGAAGAAGTGGCTGAATAAAGCTGAACTAAATAACAGCACAGAAAATGAAAATGCTGATGAAAATGCATTCTTGATGCTGGATTTAGAGAAGAATGAGTTTGAGCTGATAGGAAGGCAACGGCAACAGAATCAACCACTCATTACAACCAAGGCATGCAAAGAGAGTATCTATGAATGAACAACATATTGAACCTTGAGGCAGATAGACTACAGCAGCAGAAGACCAAACTGGGTGCCACTCCTGTTAGCTATGAAACGGGAATTGAGTCTGCAATTAGCACAGGCTCAACGAGACTGGACAATAGAAGATATGAAAATCCCTGGATGGTCTAGTGATGAGTCTGGACTCAAGGGTGATGGTGTAATGCTGTGGGAGGATATTTTCTTTCTTTGAATGCATTAGTCCTAATTAAGCGCCGTTCAATTAAGCACTTGTGATTCAGATTAAGGTTGGCTCAAATTACAGTTTCTGTCTCTGCACGTGTACACTGCTCTACAGTTTTTACTGAGGAAATTAGAATTCATATACTTTACAGTTGTTTTTGGATGTAATGCTACAAGAAAAAGTGGAACAAAATGATGCTTCTTGAATTCTCTGAATACAGCAGTAAGATGAACTGTGTGCTTGTGTGTGTTTGATACAACAAGCTTACATAAGGAATTCTACTCAACCTCATCTCTGACTTGCACAAAAACACACTGCATGTGTCATTATGAGTTGAAGTGGAGCAATTTTGGCTCAGCCATTATCTGCTTACACAACCCACTACAGTGAGGAGAGTCTTGATGTGTGCTTGTGTGTGTGAGCACTAGCTGGTTTTTGTAGTGTACAAGGACAATGTCCACCACACAAGGGGGAACGTTTTATATTACAAGGACTGGGCCGGTGCCCTCATAACCCACCTCCACGATTTCTCCAGATGTCATCATGGCTCAAAATAACTCAGCCTTTGTTTCAGGAATCTGAAATCTGTGTATTTAAACAGTGTCCCTTTGGTGGGTGTGTATTGGTTTGTAGCTCTTAGTTGGCAGCCTCATCAAGTAACCTTATTTTTGATCCTCAAGCCCTATGTTGACTGCTTCACTCTAGCCCAGCCAGCTGCTGAGCTATTCAGATGGCATTCATGACTGCTGTTTGTTGTTAAGGTAACATTCTGTGATAGAGCTGAGTAATGAATAGCATCCCTCTCGGGACACAGCCCAGGGTCCAGTTATTAAATATTCTGTGGTTACAGAGAGAAACAGCACAGCCTCTGGCCATTTTCCTGTCTCCATGAAGGCGAAAATAGAAGAGGAACTATGTGCTACATGAAAATAAGGTGTTTCCTGCATGGGAAAAACAGTGTTGAGCATACGAGAGCTGTGCCACTGCAGATATTACCAGTAAATACAGAAGAAGCCTTACATAAACATGCCTTTGGGACTGTGCAATTAGGGAAGAAGGAAGACCTACTGTGTGCTATTTCAGTAGTACACACAGACTGCATGTTAGTACTTGTGATTTAGTTGTGTGAGAGACGATGTGAAGCACTACTCTCGGTCATATCAAAACCCTGTGAGAGGTCTGTGCCGCCACTGCTGTCCCTGGGATGTGAAATTCTGCCTATTTGTGCATGTTGCCCATTTTCTCACGAGCACATTGTCTAACACAGGGCTATGTCACAAGCACTGACATGCATTTTTCATGCATTATTTCAAACTGGATAAATCTAGCTAGTTAAAATGTTACTGTAACCATTTTGTAAGAATTCAGAGAAGCTTTCCTGAGCCTGCTACCCCAGACCTCTGAGGTCATCAAGGGTAACCAGCAAAAATATACATTTCTAATTGGACTGGCATCTAAAATAGCAGTGTTTTTACACTAAAACCCAGTCTCTAAGCAATTTTATATATGACGGCCCCAACATTAATGCATTGGGCCTAATCGGGGTTCACAAGAAATGCTAATATAGATTAACATAGACCTGCATTACAATTCAAAGGTTTGGACACAGCTTCTCACTTAATAGTTTTACTTTATTTTCATTTTCATTGTAGATTCTCACTGAAGGCATCAAAACTATGAATGAACACATATGGAATTCTGTAGTAAAGAAAAATGTGTGAAATAACTCAAAATATGTGTTATATTTTAGATTTAGATCTTTCAAAATAGCCACCCTTTGCTTTGATTACTGCTTTGCACACTCTTGGCTCCCTTGATGAACTTCATGAGGTTGTCACCTGAAATTCTTTTCCAACAGTCTTGAAGGAGTTCCCAGAGATGTTGGCCTTTTGCCCTCACTCTACGGCCATGGCATGTCACTGCAGGATGCTGTGGTAGCCATGATGGTTCAGTTTGCCTTCAGCTTTGAATAAATCCCCAACAGTGTCAGCAGCAACGCGCCCCCCCCCCCCCCCCCCCCCCCCACCCACCCCCACACCCACACACACACACACCATCACACCTGCTCCTGCACTGGGGGACACATTGACTGAGAAACTGTCATTTCTCTTTAATTAGCTGATTGGTTCTTGGCATAATATGAATTCAAATAGCTATCAAATAATGCTTTTGGCTGTGTACAAACTTGACTTCTGCACAACACAACTGATGGTCCCAACTCCATTAAGAAGGCAAGAAATTCCACAAATGAACCCTGACAGGCTCACCTGTGGAGTGAAATGTATGGTTTTCGGGGGTTTTAACGTTAACTCTGTCTTTTCCCGTGTTGTAGTTGTGCGTCTTATTTTGAAAGAAATATTTGAGCGTTACCATAGCGACCAGAGAGCATTATGGAGCAGAGGGATGTTACTCTCAATGTTGTTGGTGTATTTCAGGAGGACGCTGCTAACAACGTTACACAATTACACAGTGAATTTGTGTTTATTATTATATTTACAAAATACCACAGTTTCTGTCTCGGTCGTATCGTTTTATTTTGTTGTATTAATCTGCGACACCTTAAAGGCCGCTCCGTTAAACTGGTCTGTGGCGCAAAAAAGGCTGCGGAGCGCTGCACTAAATGTTACTAAATTATATTATAATGTCCCACATTTCACCTCAAACAAAACTAATTCTTTATACAGAAACAGCACTTATATTTAAAGCTTTAAATCACCATTTATCCTCATGATACTGATTTAATTTGTTCAAATACTGACTTAGTTTGGTAAGCAGTGTGTATTTTACAGTGATGTCCTCAGGCTAAAATATCAGCATAATCTGTCTCCATTTAGGTCTATTTTTAGGAGGTATAATACCATGTTTATGCCTCAGCAATACCATTACACAAAGTTCTGATTAAAAAGTGTGTGGAGCACCAGTTTAGGTGCAGGTGTGATTCTGAGCTGAGGTCTCCCCCTCCCCTTTTCTCCCTGCTTTCTTGAGTCACTAAAACTATTTAACAAAGGTGACAAAAATCTCCCCCAGATCAAAGTATCTTCTGCCATTTATAGTACACAGTTTAATATGAACGATCAAAGTTAACGGTTCTTTGCCTGACTGCATGTAATGTGTTGACATTTAGACAATATGTTAGTGTTCGTGTTCACGGCAATTTAGCAGGATAAGTTACACTAAACATCAGGTCGAGACTCCAGAACAATGCCATCCTCATTAAAAATGTTGGTCTGAAGTCCAAAATACTAAAGAGTGCTGGTATAGGTCTTTGAACAAAGAAAGACAATGCAGTCCGTCTACTAAATAACATAAATATAATCTTTATTTCTGTATACATATGTTTAGAAGGCCAGAATAAAAGTTTAACAGCCTTGTATGAGAAACACTTTTGTTTAAATTTAGGTCAACAATGTAATACAAAGACTAACAAGAGTTAGCTGTCATTCACAGATACAACTTTTCACTTAACAGTCCAGTTTGCTTCTGCTTTTGTGTGACTATGAGAAATGTCCTGCAGACTGTCTGCTGTGTGTTAGACGTAAGTGTTGATCAGCTAATAGAATATAGGGCTAAACTGCTACTAAACTATACATTTGTCATACATATGTACACACACGCATGCACACATCGTCCACTTTTACTATGACTTTTTTTTACCACTCCTATCCCCTACAAAAACAAACAAGGTGATCATTCAAGTACCTTTAGAAAAGGTGTGATGTCTTATAGGCATAACATTGGTCACAATCAGCAAAGGACACGAAGTACTCTGAGCCTGCTTTCATAGTTCTCATGTTATGTGCCAAAGGTGGTAGTTCTTGAAATATAAATGAGCCTCCAGAGTGGAAACACTGGGCAGGTTAATCACTGGGATTAAAACAAACAAAAAAACAACTATGGTGACAAACTAAAACTATATAAAACAAACCACTCATGGAAGACCTTGTAGTAGTGCTGTGGTAGCTGTCGTTACTTCACAACAGTTGGTTCCCCTTTTTGTGTGGCATTTTCTTCAGGTGTTCTCTAACAGTACAAAGACACATGAGCTTGAATGCTTGTCTGTTTTCAGGTACCCTGTGCGATTGGTGTACCTGTGCCTTTTACCCAATGGGTGGGAGGACAGGGCCACATGACCCTGGTTGATTAAGCAATTAAGGAGCTCAGTAGACACTGTGACAGTAAATGAACCATGGCACAAACCACAGGACCACCTTCAGAGCTCTGGGCTTTCCTACTGTGACAAATCAAAATGTTTGCCTTGAACAGGGTCCATATTACATTTGTAATGTGTGCATGGCTATGTAGAAAAAAGCGGGCCTGTAGAAGCAGCAGTGAAGACAGGGCCAGTGTAGAGTCCTGGTCCATCCACAGGAACCTTTGAATAGAAGAAAATAAAATGATTAAAATAAAAAATTAATGCAACCTTGCATTTTTATTATTGATTATTCCACCAGGATTTAAAAAGCAATAAAAGCTATTTAAATTCTATGTGTAGTAAAACTTTGAGATTGACTTAATTACATTACAAAAACATTAGATTAGCAATCTGGTCCTTTACGTTACACTAAAATGATAACATTTCTTTTATTTTGAAGACTATTTTCATACTTCCAGAATTGAATTCAAAATCCTGCTCCTCACATACAAGGTCTTAAATAATCAGGCCCCATCTTATCTTAATGACCTTGTAGTACCATATCACCCTATTAGAGCACTTCGCTCTCGCTCTGCAGGCCTACTTGTTGTTCCTAGAGTATTTAAAAGTAGAATGGGAGGCAGAGCCTTCAGTTTTCAGGCCCCTCTTCTGTGGAACCAGCTTCCAGTTTGGATTCAGGAGACAGACACTATCTCTACTTTTAAGATTAGGCTTCAAACTTTCCTTTTTGCTAAAGCATATAGTTAGGGCTGGACCAGGTGACCCTGAATCCTCCCTTAGTTATGCTGCAATAGACGTAGGCTGCCGGGGGATTCCCATGATGCATTGAGTTTTTCCTTTCCAGTCACCTTTCTCACTCACTATGTATTAACAGACCTCTCTGCATTGAATCATATCTGTTATTAATCTCTGTCTCTCTTCCACAGCATGTCTTTATCCTGTTTTCCTTCTCTCACCCCAACCAATCACAGCAGATGGCCCCGCCCCTCCCTGAGCCTGGTTCTGCTGGAGGTTTCTTCCTGTTAAAAGGGAGTTTTTCCTTCCCGCTGTCACCAAAGTGCTGCTCATAGGGGGTCATATGATTGTTGGGTGTTTCTCTGTATCTATGAAGCGCCTTGAGGCGACTTTTGTTTTGATTTGGCGCTATATAAATAAAATTGAATTGAATTGAATTGAATACTGTATACTATAACGTCTTTAGATTGTTGTTGATTCTGTGCCAAAGGTTATGGCTCCTTTAAGGAGACAAACAGAAGTGATTACGTTCACGGTTCATACTATCCATCTGTATATGTTTAAATAAAATATTTTTGATGTGTTTTCTTTGTTAATTTAACCACATAAAGACATTCAGAAGAAGTGGCCTTCAGCTCCACACTATCACTGCTCTGTGAGGCTGAACCTGCACGTGACGTTGACATAAAGGTTCTCTATCATTTCAGGATCACAGACTTATGACTAACTACATAAATAAATGCTACATTTATTTATGTAGTTAGTCATAACTACATAAGCAATAGATTCTTTGAATTGTGTCAAAACTTGTCATTTTTGTTCTCCACATTTCAGCCAGAATGAATGTTGAGTTATTACAGCAGCCAGTGTAGACTGAAGGCTCTCGCTGAGAAATCACTTACACTCTTTTCTTTGTAGTTACACACTTGCAGGGTGACTTATATTAAAAGTGACTTGACTGTCAGAGCTGTGACTGCGACAGCCAAAGAGCTGTGGGTTACCTCTCCCAGAGCTTGCAGGGCAACTGTGGCTGCCATGGCCTTGGCGTGCTTCTTATTGGGACTGGCTGTCTGGGGTTGGTAGTCCACACCATTCACTGTGACCTGGAGATAACACAACACATAACACTGTTCACTAACAACATCCAACAAACACAGGTCCAGATTAACAAAATCCACTTTCTAGGATTTATAAACAACACGTGAATTTGATGCATTTAATTAAAACACATTTTTAGCAGTTTTTTAAAAGGTTTTTAATTACATACACTTTCAAGGATTTAGCATGAGGGACAATAACACGAGCTAGGAAGTACACCTGTGTGGTGCTCAATCATCTTTGATCAAATAGATTGAAATAAAAAAGTAACACATATACAAAAACATGTATTTAAGAGTTGGTAATAGGGTCACAAATGAAGTTAAATAAGGCCAAAATGCATACGAGTGGAATAAAGAGCTGGCTGTATATAACAGAATCAGATGCTTCCCTGTGTGACATACATTTCGTACTCTTGGTAATCTTTACAGTCACATTGTACCACTACAGTAACATCTTTGAAACTGAAACCACACCACAAAAACTGGGAAGCAGCAGAGACTCCAAACTCCCCCCTGAGATGCTGGATATTATGAACACAGATCGCTATTTATAATTTTCATTTTCTCAGATGCACCTTTAAGTTACCCAAAAGTAATGAGATTACTGTTACTTTCCCATAAGCACGCTGCGTTACTGCGTTACTAAACCATGGTTTTGTTTGTGAGAGCGTCTCATGACAACGACGTACGAGCGTGAGAGCGTCTCATGACAACGACGTACGAGCGTGAGAGCGTCTCATGACAACGACGTACGAGCGTGCGACGTCCGTGGCAGCAACAGACGTGTGCAGATCAACAATGGATAATATAGAGTGCAGAGAGAGTACATGCAGCGTTTAACGCTTGGAAGTAATCACATTACTTTGAGTTTGATTCTGTAAAAATCCACTGTTCACTCTGCGTGGGAAGAAAACTTTCTACAGCGAAAAATGAAACTTCAAATGTGAGCGAGCAGCGAGCAGCGAGCAGCGAGCGCGCTGCCACGGGAACGTGACGCTCACAGAGAAACCCCCGAATGCCTTTTCTAAAATGAGTAAACAGTAAACTAATGGGATTACTTTCCTGGAGAAGTAATCAGTAATTAGTAACTAATTACTATTTTCAAGGCCAACACTGTTTGTCATATAAGGTGATTTACCCACCACCAGCTGTAATGTGATTACTATCGTCAGATGATTTTTGTTACCTCTCGATTATAAAGCCCTGCAGAGCAGGAAGCTACAGCTGCTTACACTGTGTGGGATTATTGACGTAGTGGAGAAGGTGCAGATTGTCACCAGCTTCACACAGAATGAAAATGACCCACCTTGAAAAGAAAATTCTTGCGGTGGTCAGGACCACTGTGATGGACCATAACAAAGTCTGGCTGCATTATCTTTCTCTTGTTACACAACTCAATGAGAGCAGACACCGGGTGCTTCCCTGCACACAGATAAAAGGACATCATTAGATTTGGACAACGCTCAGAGGAAGAGATGTTCTACAGCAGTTCTTTTTCTACAGAAGCATTGATATTTATGATGAATATTTTTGTCCTTGTTTATGTTTGACATGCAGCTCAGACCCTTGCAGGAGCTTTTGTGGTTTACTGCAGATTTAGAAGTTACTATTCCTGAAAAAAGATCGACTGCAAAAACAGTTCAGAGAATTCTGTTTATTGTTTATGTAACAGCGCCATCTTGTGGAAAATATCAGTACTGCGGCTTATTTGTTCTGGTTTTTGTACATTTTATATGTTGGTGTAAAGTTGTAGTGGCAGAGCTGCAGAAGTATGTTGCACATAATCACGTATATCTGCACCTTTGTTCTGATTCACATCACTTTGCTGAGGATAAATTACACACACTGTTCTGACGCTACCGATACTTTGATCCTGATCCTGTGGATAAAGGCTGAGAGCCAGACTTACAATGCAAACTGCACGTTGGAAATGAAAAGTTACTTTCTGGATTTACCAAAGACGTGCAGCAGCATGTTTGTAATTGACAGGCATGGTTGTTTATTGTTTATGTATTTGTTGGAATTTTCCTTTTAGAGGTGAATGCCTAAACATGTAAGTGCTGCTGCATTTATGGACTTAACAGTAACTTCTTTAACATGCAAAACGGTTCGTTTCTGGACATAAATACTGTTTTATCTTCTTCTGTCAATCCTAAATGTCAGCTGATACACACGGATTTCAGATTAGGTGGAGTAATATATTCATTCTGTATCAATTCTGCACTGCACATGAGCTGTCAGATTTCTCCAGCTATCACACCCTCACAGATGACACTCAGTCAGCAGAAACCTCTAACAGCAGGGTCTGATTTTCCCTCAGCTGCCTCTCACTGGTCCTAAGTACCATCGTTATCATAAAGAAATGCATGTAGAACAAGTTTACTCTGTATTTGCTCCAGTGGGTCTGATTGGGTTTTTTTGATGAGCTGCAAGACTAAAGGTCAACAGTATCACCATCTTTAAGGAAACAAATTCAGGTGTATTTTACCCATTAGATCCTTGGTTACTACCAGTCCACCAGTTTGCTTCTGTAGTTTCTCTCCTTCAGCAACTAGACCTAAAACATTAAAATCAACATCAATAATGTGGTATTATTTATAATATCACCCATATGGGGCCACTTCCCTAAAGAGTAAAGTGTGAGAATCGTACTATAAACTAATATTTGTGGCCAAATAACAGTAAATCCATGCAATATGACACCATATAGATCCCACTGCCTTCACTATCACCGTCTTGCAAAGCTTGTGTTAGCATCTATTGTCGAGACTCAGCAGCAGAAAGTGCATCACTTGGTTTCTCGTACCTTTGCGGTCAACCTTAAAGTCAATAACGATGGGTTCCACGGTACCCTCGCGGTTCCTTCCGAGCCCTTCGCCTGTCTTCCACCCCATCTTTCTCATCAGGAACTCCCCGACACCCCCTGACACTGGAGCTGCCCTGAGAAACTGGTCCTAGTCAGAACACAAACAACACAGTAAAAAGTCAGAAGGGAGAAAAGAAAGAAAACAACATATACACGAGCGCAGGGATGGACAGAATATATTATCACATTTTCATCTCAAACATTTTCTTTTCATGCTCCTTGTCACAGTCGCAATTGTGTGGTGTCTCTTTAAGACAGCCTGAGGTGATGTTTTGTGATGTCACAAGTATGCGCTGCTGCCCATGCTGTGGGAGAAACATGCTGCACATGAACGCTGACTGAGATGAACCTCATATCTTTACCTCCCTAACTCAAAGTAACGTTACGGGTTGTGTGAACACTGCTCGCTTCATATATGATGAGACAGCAGCCGTTCAACCGGGCCGTGTAAGGTTGATGAAGAGTGTGTTTATTAAAGGACGAGCACTGTGGAATTCCCAGTGTGGTCGTGAGTTTTTGACTGTCCTGCCGAGTGTTTCTGCTGCCTCCTCTCAACCACTGAATACAACCCACGTTACAGCATGCAATGAATTACACGTAAGTTAAATGTAGGTAACACTTAACTCAAACTGAACGTGAACCGGCGATCGATTAGAGCAGGTAGAGCTTCACTAGGAGATGACTACCAGGGGGTTAAAACTAAATTAAGCTTGATTTTTGCCTTGAATGCTGTGTACATTACCTTCTTCAGCCATGCTTGTGGTCCACTGGTCGAGAGCTCCTCAGAGCTGAGGACCTGGGCTCCAGTTGAACCAGTGAAAAGACCAGGAACCGTGTTGGATTGGGCCCAAGCATCTACCTGTTGAAAAAGAACACTTCTATAAAATAAGAGCGTTTAAGCATGTCTTTGTATTTGTCTGACACAACTGTCAGTATTCCGAGATTAGCTATCCCCATTCTCTGGGCTGTTCACTTTTGCTACCATGGGTGGGAATGCAGATTTGATTTGGCAGGTTTTATGACAGATCCACAGGCCTCTGGTTACTCTTTTTGATTTTATAGAAGAAACACTGTTACATAAATCATTAAGACTAATTTCATTCATGAAGCGTCTACAAAACATCTGCTTCTAAACAGATCAAGTGCAGCTGTTGCAGTCAGTATCAAAGTGACAGCTACACCTCACACTCATGACATCCGCACAGATATTTATGAGGCTCAATTACCACTTAATTAAAGCCTAATATTTTCCCAAGTTTACACTTTTGTGAAATTGTATAATACGCATAAAATACTATAACACTCAGAATTAGCTGTGAACTCACCAGCTACAACATTATACAAGTATTAATATGTGAGTAAAATCTCAGCAGTGGTACACCAGGGACAGATCACCTACTACTAGTGTGTGAATGTGTGTGTGGCTGAATGTAGTGTAAAGCACTTTGGGGTCCTTAGGCACTGAGTAAAGCGCTGTACAAATACAGGCCATTTACCATTTTTACCATTTACTAATCAGAAGGCTGGTGGTTCGATCCCCGTCTGCTCCAGTCTGCATGTCATCCTTGGGCGACATACTGACCCCAAGTTGCTCGAATGTGTGTGACTGTTGGGTAGAAAGCACTTAGAGCACATAGAACAAAGTGCTTGTGCAAATGTGTTTGAATGGGTGAATGAGGCAAGTTGTGTAAGCAGCAAAGCACTATATAAGAACCATTTACCATTTACACTGAACATGAAATGCTTTTGTATCTTTTGTGCATTTTCCTGTTTTACAAAATGCTGACCTGCACAAAATGAGAAAAGCCATGTTTTGTTTTTATTGAAAAAAGATCATATTAGAAGCTAAAACCCAGAACAACATATACATGCTGCATCTAAAACTGAGACTGCCAGAGTGGTGATACAGTGTGATTATGCTGTTATTATAGCATCTTCATAGTTTCACACTTGCTAATAATATAAAGATTTATTAAGTTTTTATGGTGAGCACGTTAGCTGCTTTAAACATTTATTCTTTTGAGACTTATCACCTGCTCTTGTGCTCGGGTGAGCATGCGGATGGCACTGATATCATAGGGGTTCTCAGCCAATCGCCTCTGAGCTTTGATTCGTTCAGTTACAGCCTGGGTGATGTCTACTTGCTGGAGAGACAGAAAAACAGAGAGCGAGAGAGCGAGAGAGGTTAGTCAGACACAGGTTTGAGGGTAAAGAAGGGGGAGAATAAACTACAGTTGTTTTAAACTCTTACATTCTGAATAAGTCCGTGATACAAAAATATCTTAAACCATTCAATTGTTTTGCAGCTAGTTTATCCGTTTACCTGTAATTTGGAGAAAAAAGCAAACTGAACAAAGAAAACGGAGCTTCCTCCAAAACCCTAAATACAAGCATACTGGGTTCATTGGTAACTCTTAACTGGTCAAAGGTTTGGCAGCTGTGTGGTTGAGACTTTGTGTTAGCCCACTGCTGGCTGGTTCACACTCCAGGGCCCCACTTATCTATAAATCTCTGCTCACCTGTTTGTTTATAAACATTTCACAAAATACTTCGTTCACTTCACTTTACTGATGATTACCTCGTTAAAGACTAAACATTTGGGAAGTGTTTTCAAGAAACTGTTTAAATTCCATTTTCACATTTTATATGTCAATAACAACATTACAAATTCAGACATGTGCAGAATTGTGGTATCCAAATCAATCCATGCCTCCCACATAATCTAGTGCTTAATTTAATATAAATCAGAAGGTGTGGCAAACACAGCGGTTCAACAATTCAGAGAAGATAAAATCTCGAACCACATAAAAAAATTGCACCCTATGTTTCAATTACATACTTAACTTTTGTAAAGCATTTAAACCATGTTTCCCACAGATAGGCAGTGTAAAAATAAGAGCTCTACAAGTAAAAGAGTACCACACAGCAAGACAAAATATCCCCAGAGATCCTTCCATCATCCATTCAGGTTTCCAGGTATCAGGAAAATTCATGTCAGATCTGCCTTCACCACACAAAATCTGTTTCAACGTTGATATTGTCAAAGTTTAACATTAATTAGCATCTCATTAAGCCACATTTTAAAAACAGCGACCTTTCCAGTCCAATAAAATTAATGTCTCTGTGCCTTCCCTCAGAGCACGTCTTTGGTGGGACGGGAGTAATCTTGTCCCATCGCTGTAGACAAACACTGTCAAATTACAGTCCAGGCAAATGGCAACAACATACTGTTTGGATTGTTTTGCATTTCATGTTAAACTAAACCTTCTTTGGGGAAACACAAAGAAGGTTTAGAACAGAAGCAAACTGAGGGTTTAAATATGGGAAGAGTGAAGAAAGACAGAAACAAACAGCGAGAAAGACACCAGAAGGCACAGGGAATAAAGGGAAGGCATAATAGGAACAACAAGAGAATATAAACAAACTAGATGATTAAACTAAGGAGAACTAAGAATACAAACACTAAACACTCCAAAAAACTCAGCCTAAGAATTTTATCTCCAACTTCCTTTCAGATAAGTGGTAAATCCACCTCTTGGACAGAAGAGACCTAGTTGTGCTTGCTAGCATTAGTGCAGGATGTCCAATGGATTTTGGCCAACTAAACACTGTAATGCATGGCATAGTGGAATCACACAATCACATTTACTCCATGCACTGTTCACCAGCATCGCCCAAATGAATTTTAAAAAAGGTGAGAGATGTTCACTTCTGTTGTATAGTATGCACTATCTCATTTCTCACCTGCAGTTGTGGGTCAGGAAAAACTTTGTCACTGTTTGTCACAAATGCTGGCTGTTCAATAACTTCCTGTAAAACCGCTGCCGTTTCCCCTGATGATGATGATGAGGAGGGTGTTGCTGACAGAACATTTGTTTGGGCCTTTGTTGTAACAGCAGCCTTCTCGGTTGTTTTGTCAACTGGCACCCATTCTCCATAAGCACCCAGTCCCTCTCCTTCCTGTAACACATTACATTAAATATATTACCTAAGGGTTTATATTAAAAGACAGGTTTTCAGAGAAAAAAACATTTTCTTTGATAATTACCTGCAATTAATCAGTTTAAAAGGAGACATTTATTCTGTGGAATACAAAGTGCAGCTCAAAGAATAAACTGAAGCTAGAATTGTTTTAATGCTTACTGTTCATATAGATCAGATTTAGATTCAGATCATTTTATTGATTCAGACAATTCATTTGCAGCTTAGCCACAACCTGCTCATGCAATCACAGGCAAAAATAGAAATGTGTCCACCAACGATCATAAAAAGAAGTTCATCTAAGTGGTGTCAGAGTTAAGTGAGCTAATAGCCAAGGGAATAAAAGATTTGAAGTATCTGTTTGTGTTTCACTGGGAACGAGGTAATGGTGACCTGAGAGGAACTTCCTGAACTCAAATGACGAAACATGGTCAGGACAGCTGATTATTTTTGGGGCGTATCGAGAGGTGCCCTGCTCCTGTAGATCAATCAGGATGCAAACTGATCTAATGCACCACCAGCCAGAGGCTGAGACGTCTGCCACCTTGCACCTTTCTTCTCATACAGCATTACCCCATTTTTCTCTTTGTGGTTTTTAAATTTGTAAATGTCTGCATGTGATCGTCCCGAGATGAAGAAACAAACAGAATATTGTTGAGATATTGATGGTGTGAAAAGTGCCTCGACCATGGCCCCAGAAGAAATATTAAATATCCATTAAACTCGAAAGCCCAAAAAATCTCCTGACATGGAAACCAATTCCTAATAAGACAAATGGTACAAAAATGTAGGAAATGTAAAAGTTAAATGTTCTCTCGACATCCTGCAAAGTTCCCACCAGGACCACAAAGTAAGATCCACAAAGATGTTCATTCATTCAACAACAAAAAGAACAAAATTAAGGAAGAACACCATCGTAGTCATGGTTACTGCTCCCACAAACTATTCTGCAACACAATTCTTGGGACAGATAAAAATTTGTATTCTTAACTTTTCAACAAAAATGCACAACACATGTTTGGGAGAAAAAAAGATTTTGCACACCAACAACAAAACCTCATATTTACCATAAAGCATGTTGGGGGGGCTTCGTGCTTTTATCTCAGCCCCTCAAACCCTTGAAAACCTTGTAAAGAAATCATAAATAAATAAAATTTAAGAAGAAAATTCAAGGCTAGAGTCCGTTACTGACAGCTATGTTGTTTATGCAACAAGTCGATGACTTGAAAGCAGCAAAATGGTAGCAAAATCAAAATATTATGGTTTTGAAATGGCCACGCCCCCTGCTGACCTAAAGAAAGGAAGATGTTTGACTCAGACATCCCGGTTAAGTGGAACAGAAATGTAGCACTGAAATGCACACTGGAAGTGATTCTATTCAGTCTAATAAAAACTAGTTATAGTCACATTGAATCAGTTTCATACCTTCTTACGATGCTGCGTTCCTGAAGACACCGGAAACTCCTTGGCCATGCCTGCATCACTACGGACTGCTGGACGAACTGTTGAGTTCTGATTGGACAAAAATTTGAAATGGTTACTTTTTTTTCCCGAATATGTTACTTATTACATAACTGCGACTATATCCACCAGAAAAACCCTATGAAGGACCAGGTGACCCTATTCTTCAGAAAGATGAAACTAAGATAATCAGTTCACAGTTCGCACCAGAACCACAGGAAGAAAACAGTGTGACAAAGAAACCTGCATGTGATGACAGGGTCATATGTATAGGGACATACTGTCAGCTCAGATTCAGTTAAATGAATCGTACAGACAGATGATAACCTTCAGCATACTCTGCAATGAGCCAATCATGTGAACTCGGCCTGATGAGAAAATGGATTTTAATGCCTGTAAAGAATTCCTAAAATATCCAAGATAAATAAACCTCTGAAATGAAAGGATTGTGTAACAAAATGATTGTAAATCCTAAAAGTTTCACGTAACATTTCAGCTGTATCACTTATATTTAAGTTAAGTCTGCATCTAATTGGTATTTCAGCTCCTGCATTTCAAATGTGTTGTGGGTGTACAAAGACTAAGCTATGAAAACTGCGTGTTTGTCCAAACATTTCTGGGCCTAACTGCATTTAAAACAGACACGATGCAGCGCACGTGTGCATATTACATTAACACTGAAGGTGATTGCTTTTGGTTCTCGTAGAGCTGCTCCTCCAAAAGGTTTCTCATCATCCTCTTCATCTGAAACATGAGGCACTGCCACTGGCAGCTCTTCTGTACTGTCTGCAATCATCTTGCATTTCTGCAAACACACACACACACACACATATAAAGCGTAAGCTATGCAACTACGACGCATCGCTCTTGTTTTTCCACATTGCAGGCTGCAGATCTCCATGGCTGTTACAGAACACTGCAGAACAGTACTTTAGAACTGCTATGAGATCTGAGTAGGATCCTGTATGTAAGCAGACAGAGACCTTTTCCACCTATAAAGGTAGAGCGGCAGTGCTTTAACAAAATGTAATGCACTTGTCCTTTAATGTAAGGCTCACTCTATGAAATTAACCAAATCTGGAAAAAATAAATCCCACCTGACCCTCTTTGAATCAGCTCATATTTTATACAACAACTGTTGGATGTGTGTAAATCCATGCTCTAAATCCAAAATCTAATTTGTGTTTGATATTTTTTAAGTATCAGGCTCATCGTTGCTATGTGAGCATGCACAAGGGCCTGGATCACAGAGGATCAGGGAATACTTCAGTGTTTTAACTCATTGCCTGTTCAGCTTGTGACAGTTTTCTTTTGGCATAAGATGGCCTGTCCTTTGCACTAACTTTAGTTGTTTTGACACTTTGATACATAGAAAACATGAAACTTACGTCAGTAAATTCTTTAATGCTAATGCTGTTCGCTTGCTTTGCTACTTTCCTTTTGACCTCCTCCAAATTAGCAATGTTGGGTTGGGCAGGGGCAACAGGTGGCTTCTGCATAATGGAAGGCAGTGGAACCAGTGACGACAAAGTGCCAATGTTAGTCAAGGCTGCTGTCACAGTGGCTACAAGTGAGAGGAGACACAGCAAAACACACAAATCGGTGAATAACAAGCACAACAGCTGACTCAAATAATATTCGAGCATTTCAGCTTCAGTCATGTAATTCTGCTTATAGTACTTATTTTTTATTGACTCAACACTAATGAATTTTCTGTGAGATTAGAACCCAGATCAACAAATCCCAGTGTTCAAACAGAAGACACTTAACCTTCATGGTTATTTTGCTCCAGAAAACTTACTAATCAGCAGTAGAACTACTCAAACACAAGAAAAGACATCAGAGATTAAGGTTAGGCGATATTTAAAAGTTTCCAACCGACAATCGTCAGTCCAATAAATGACAATCGGTGATATATTCACGCAGGTGACTTTTTGATGGGCAGAGCAACGTAATCATGCACGTTTAGAATTTATAAGATTTGCTTGAATATTTTACCTTCTTTTCCTGTTTGTTTCAGTATTAATATTGCTACTTTTTGGATTATTCATTCATTTATTTATTTATCTGAGATGAGCCAAAGCACACAAAAAACTTAACGTTACATCAGATTTTTTTTTTTAATGTTCGCAGGAAGAGACATTTGGATTTTTTACTTACTTATTGTTTAATTTTGTATTTGTTGTTTGGTCGAGTGTGTGATAAGATAAACACACTTATAGTGGAAAAAAGAAGCCAGTTTCTCTTTGTTTCCCTCCCCACCATTGTGGGTTTTTTATTTAAATAAAATGTTTTTGTTTTTTTCTGAACACAGGCTACTGCCTTTCTTTCTTTCTGTTGTGAGTTTGAGTCGCTGCTGCATTTGGGCGCTCTCTGAGGAGGGTGCATTTGCTCACAGCTGGAAGAGGGTGATGTAGAAACAGCGCTATTATGTTTTCCGTTGACTGCTTCTCTTAGTTTCAACCAACATTATTAGCAAACCAAGTTATGGGCAAATAAATAAATAAATCACTCTTGTAAAAAGCGATTGGTGAAAGGCTCAGCCTATAGTCAATATATTCGTCCAACTGCCCAACCTTATTAGAGATGCAGTTTACTGTTGAAGAAAGAAGTTAACTGGATGTCTGTATTTATACATTTTGATAAATTACAACTTCATTCCAAACAGACAGATTCAAACTAAGTTAAACAGTCTTAAACAATTTCAACAGAAAATGACAATAAAACCTCATCTCAAGGAAAAGACCAAACCTGTATCGATGGAGCAGCGGTAACTAGGGATGGGTAACGGTATCCAGTGTTCTGACATAAACGGTAGTAACCAGACCGAAAAGCAGCGCACATTTCAGTGCTTTATTTCTGTGCTTTTTTTTTCTTGAGATGTCACACACTTTGGATTCTAGCCAATCATTTTACCTTTCCAAGGATAGTAGGCGGGCCCAGGTACGTACGTTCTTTTAGAGCAGATGATGATGATGGCAGCAGCAGCCGTTCTTCTCTGCGTGAGTAGCTTAATGTTGTTCGTGTGTAATTTACGTTGAGTAGGCTAACCACGTTATTACATTAATGCATGTGAGGTGAACTAGCAAACACCGTCGTAGTTACATGCGGCTGTCTTCTTGTTTGACAGAGTGATACCATATATGCCCCATAGCTGCAGGAAAGGCTAACATTGTTATCTTTTTACAAAAAAAACAGCTGAACATGAGAGGTTTTAGGACAAAGTTTGTGTTCTCCATTCTTTAAGCACCGGTTCGAGCACCGTTTAAGCACCGGCACCGTTTCAAAAGTACCGGTTTGGCACCGTTATCGGATAAAACCTAAACGATACCCATCCCTAGTGATAACAGGAGGAAAAAATCATGCAGGAAAGAGGAAAGTCAAATTCCTACCAGCAGTCATACTGGCCATTGCAGCATTCATAGCCATTGTTGGCAGAGCCAGGGGAAGCACTGAGGATCTCAGGCTAGCAGGGATAGGCATACCAGCTTTGGCACACATGGCAGCAGCATTGGCCTTAGCAATTTCCAACAACTGCTCCTTATCTGAGAAACAAAAAAATAACTCTTACATTTTTTAGACATAATACATAATATGAAGTTTCTAACAGCTATATACAGTTTTATTTTCCTTTTTTTAAAATAGAAATCCGAGCATATGATTTTAGCAGTAAAGAAGATAAGAAAATTGTAATCTCAAGTAAATCATCACAAGAAAATGAATTAATGGGAATTAGTGTGATGATCACATAGTCAGAAGCAACATATAACCATCATCTTTCAGTGGTAATGGACTCACAGACTCAGAGTGCTTTATACTACTTGCCTATTTCATCATTCAGACAAGCACGTAAGTGGTTTCAATCCAACATTCATACTAACTTGGAGTTCACAGCCACCCCATAATATACAAGATCCCACATATATTTACTGGCACTGACTCATGATAGAGTACAACATTAATTTGAATCCCCTGTTGTTCTCACAGTATTTAAACTTGAGCTTTATCATAGGGGGGAAAAGCATCAAGTTGACAAGGAAAGGTGAGCAACTAAAAATGAAGTAAACACTTCATGCAAGAGGTTTTTTCTAGTAAAAACTCCTGGCACCTAGTAAAAATCAGGCGCTAATCTTTGTTATATACAATAGCACCAAAATACAAGTAACAAAAAGGAAAAATGGCACGTATTACATTCACACGAGTGACTTCATAATATCTGACCCAGTTCACTGATACGGTGAGGGCTGTTGCTCAAGCTGCCGTGTTTCCGTGAGGGCGACCTGTTTTTGCGTAGGATTAGCACAGGGGAATGGCTCGGCTCACGCTTCCAACGGTCTCTCTGGCTGTATGCAACCCTCCGCCGACTTTGTGACACTGACCGCGAGCGTGACCGCCGTGGCCTGCGGCCCCTTGACCTACAAAGCAACATGCAGTCTCATTTAACTTTCAAAAAACAATCGCTAAACAACATCTGTATATAAACATAAATATTCATAGGTGAAACTTTACAATGTAATAAAAGTCCTGAAGCACTCACAAACTTTCAAGAACCACTGTGTACAGCTAGAGCTGTGATAAATATTTTGGGTAACCTCCTCTATGATTCTGTTTCATGGACTGAAAAACTAGATGTGATGAAGACAATGTGGTGATTGCAAAATGGCCAGGAAGCACTAGTTTCATCAGAACACTCTTGCCAACACATAATCAGGCAAACTGCATCTGCAACTGTGGGGAAGCAAGTTGTCACCTCTAAATGAGGCCGTGGTCCTGTGGAACAGGATGACTTTGACGCCATCGTGCAGGCACGGGTGTCTGCTTTGCATGCACTGCTACAGTTTCAGGGTCCTGCAGGTACCTCCCTGCAGAGAGAAATCCTGCTCACGTGAATAAACTTACTTTTAACTGTCGGGAGGCAGAGCCCAAAGGAAGATGGGCTCCTAATGTGATTGGCCACTTTGATGGACACTTCAGGTTACTGTGTTAAACTGAGTTACACTGTGCCAGCGACAGAAATGCTGTTCTAAAGCGCATTAGTTTACAGTTTGAAAGATAAAGTTTAGTGAATTAAGTATCAACAGCTATTGTTTACTGAGTGGAAATACACACAAGTGTCACTGGATTACTTTAATGCTGAAGAAATATTTGAAACCATTAATCTGTGGTACAGAATAACACAGCTTCTATGATTCATAATGAGAAGGACGCATCATTCCTAAGAAAAAGACAAAAGTTTTTCTAAGTCAATTGAGTAAACATAATTTTATAAAATGTGAACAAGTATAAAATGTTTTATGTTTTTGCCAGTGGGTGGCTTCACTCAGTGAAACAGCTTTACACATCTGGCTCAGAGCTCCACTCACTGTGGGTTCAGGCTCCACTGTAACAGGTTCTCTGAAAAGACAGTCTGTGGGGTGGACAGGAGAGCAGGACGTGACAAGTTGTCCAAGGTAAGCAGCTAATTTGTCTGATAAGCAGTTCAGGTTGTTCCCAAAAGTTGATTCTGTTGATCTGGATGTTTTGCAGGTTTCCCAGCCTTAAGATACACGTACTGTTTATAAGATATAAACAGTACGACTGAAACTAGCACCAATGGTGAACAATGGGATATGGGGTCAGTTCTTGAACTCAAACTTGTGCACTCAATGCTAGTTTTTTAAACTTGTTAAAGATGCCTGGAAGAGTTCAAAGAAACGATTAAAAGCCCAAAATTACTATGACATTCATTTCTACTGTGATGGGTCTATATAAACTTTATATAGTGCTTTTTTGTTCACTCAAACCACCAGACATACATTCATGCAGCACTATTTTATGCCTTATCTACACACAAATACACACACTCAATTTCACAAATGTATTTTTGTGTCTATTTTAGACATTTTAGCACTAAAAGCTTTGTCCTCTTTCACTGAGTGAAATTAATGCTTTACTTTACCAAACAACAGTATTTTTTTCAATGTTTAAATTCTTTGTGCAAGAGCAGTGATAAATTATTAGCAATGGATGAATACTACTGCTTACAATTAAACACAATCTAGCAGTATGCAGACTGGAGGCAGACTCCCGTGTACTAATGAGAGGTGAATAAATAAAGGGAGGGAGGGTCCATGGGGCTATTTGGTGTATGGATGTCATATCTAGAATAGAACCATAAGGCGTGTATGAGGTGTGATCATGCTTCTGAAATTCAGTTAAATTACCTCCAGTTAACACACTCCACTGGCCTACCTTGAGTGTGATCTCTTCCTAAGTGAAGGGCTCGTGGATCTAGATTCTCTCTTGTAGCCTCTACGTGGTGACTTGGATTTTTTCTGCTTCTTTGATGACTTCTCCTCTTTTTTCTTCTGTGGTGATTTTTTTCTTTTCTTTCCAGCAGATTTCACATTTGCAGGAAAGGATTTTTCTGATGCCTTGCACTGAAGGAAGCCAGGCTCAGTGGTCAGGTGATGTTTAGCAGATATGGACTGGCTTGGCATGGACGTGGATGCACTAGAAGCTGAAGTTTTTAGAAAATCACATGACAAAGACCACAGCTTGAAAAAACCCAAATACTCTAAATTAAAAGCCACACCTATTAATAACACAAAGCACTGATTGGACATTACAAAGTATTTATTTTAGTTTTATTAGTTACTTTAGTTTTAGTTTTATTCTAGTATTTCAGAATAAAACTGTGTATGTGTCTGTAAGACTAGAGAGGAAATGACATTTTTCAAGTTATCTCTATTATCACATCAACCAGATTTATAGTGTGTATGTGTGGCAAGTTGAGGCTGATGGCTCGGCTGCAGGGGAGGAGTGAAGCAGCAGGTTCAAGGTGTGGTATCAGGGGAGGCTGGTCTTCGCAGTTGGCGAGCATCATCTAATCATGCCTTCCCTATTTCAGTAGCGCCTGGGGCGAGAGAGGGGGGATATCTGATCAGATCTGCTGAAGGTGGAGGAGCTGGCAGCGGAAATCGCAGAGAAAAGAGAGCAGAGCACTGTAAAGTGCAAAACATAAAATAAAAGTTTGCACAAGAATCTGGGTGGTGCCGAAACCCAGGACACCAGCATGTCATAGCCCCAACCCCCGCAGCCGGTGGAGGCACTGCTGGTGGCAATACACCGGGAGTAGGTGGCGGTAGGGCTGGGCCATGTCAAACCGTTCACGGTAATACCGGAATAATGTTGGGCAACGATAAGAAAATGAAATATGGCGATAGAATATGGGTAAAACGCACATGCGCAGTGCCTTTGTTTTCATACGCACATGGCAGAAAAAGCACGGCGGTGACGCAGAATGAGAAGAGCGAAAATGGATCGTTGAATGAAGCAGATGAACCAGAACTGGTTTGTAAAAATGCTGCAGCTTCAGTGGCGTGGAACTGGTTTAGCTTTCACAACAAAGCACTATTTTTGGTAGCGCATGCTAGCGGGCCGTCGTTATTACCGTGTTTTTTGGAAAATACGGCACACTTAAAATCAATCCTTTGATTTTTCTGAAAGTCGACAGAGCCCCTTATAATCCCGTGAGCCTTATGTATGAACTCTGGTTGTGTTTACTGACCTCGAAACGATTTTATGTACACGGCGCTCGAAAATCTGTCAAACGTTTTAGTACGACTTTGCTAAGCTACGAAGCCGCACCGCTTGATGGATTGTCGGAGCATCACGGCTATCGTAGGCAGGAGCCTCGCGGAGTGATACGTACTGTGCTTCAACATAATGTTACCGTATTGTGTGTGTATAACCTCTTTTTAAGTTTTGTGGATATTATACATGGTTATGCTGAGGATATGTCGGCCAGTTTCCACTGGAAATGCCTTTTGGTTAAACTGTCAGCGAGGAATTTGCACTGTTACATTTTTATATAACTTTAATGCACATAAAAAACAGCTGCTTGTTTAAGTGAAAATACATTGATGGGGTTTTGCACTAATAAAGTTGTGGAGTTGTAAAGTATTTTGTCTCACATCAACTATATCGTCAGTTATATCGTTATTGCAAATTTTCAAATGTATATCGTGATAAATAGTTTTGGCCATATTGCCCTGCCCTAAGTGGCAGTGCATCAGAAGCAGCTGAAGGAGCTGCAGGCGCAGATCGAGCGGCAAACGGGGGTCTTGGAAAACCTTGTGGCTCCTCGCCAGCACTACCACATTGGAAGGACGACCTCCAAGCTTTCTTGGACGTGTTCCAGGCGATGGCCGGCAGAGGAGTCGGCTCCCCGGCTGCTCCCGTTGCTCTTAGGGGAAGCCCAAGTGGTAGCGCGGAGTCTTCCCACAAGGCATCCTGGACCAGCTAGGGCTCTCCTCCGAGGACCATCTGCACCACTTTCCAGGAGGGTCGGATAAGGCCGGAGGTCCACGTATGTCAGGCGGCTGCAAGACACCGGGATGGCGAAGTGGGTCTGTTGCCACCAGCCGCCGAGCCTTGAGGCTGCGGTGAGGCTGACTTAGGACCAACTGGCAGCGTGGCTGGAAGGTCCACAGGAGCAGCTGTGTGCAGCTGCGGCTAACTGACTGTTCCCAGCCGTGCGAACAAGGGTCCAGGTACTGTTTTATACAACACGATTTCCCACACAAATCTGATCGGAGCTCGTTCTTACATTTTCTACTCGAGTCCTTAAGTCCTTTATACAACATGCCTCATTCAGCCATTCGCACGAGCACTAAGTGCCTTCTATTACACACACTCCGATGAACTCATCAGAGAAAATGTTGGGTTCAGCGTCTTGGCCAAGGATATTTAAGTGTGAAGACGAGAGACTCGAGCACCGAGTGATTGAACCACCAACCTTTCAATTAAGTGGAAACTGGCCGACATATCCTGAACATAACCACGTATCATATCCGCAAAACTTAAAAAGAGGTTATACACACACAATACGGTAACATTATGTTGAAGCACAGTACGTATCACTCCGCGAGGCTCCGCCTACGATAGCCGTAATGCTCCGACAATCCATGAAGCGGTGCGGCTTCGTAGCTTAGCAAAGTCGTGCTAAAACATTGTTAACAGATTTTTGAGCGCCGTGTACATAAAATCGGTTCGTAATAACGACGGCCCGCTAGCATGCGCTACCAAAAATAGTGCTTTGTTGTGTATCTGATGGACGAAAGCCAAACCAGCTCCACACCACTGAAGTTGAACCATTTTTACAAACCAGTTCTGGTTCATCCGTTTCATTCAACGATCCGCTTTCGCTCTTCTATTAAACGACCCTGCTGTTACAGCGATCCCAAATTTGTGTTAATAGCTTTTGAGTAAGATTTACAGTAGTACTCCTCTATGTCTTCCTGGATACATGGTGTTTATACTGTTTGAACAGTGATTTCCTCAAACTTGAAATTTAAGAATTTAATATTCTGAGATCCTGGATATCTGATTCCCACGAACTATGAGCCACAATCATCACAACACACTCAGGACCTGCTCAGTCATGGAAACCAACGCCATAAAACCAACGTCCATTTCACACAGATCTTACCTAGTTTTTCTGTTTCCTCTCTTTCACTGTGGTTAGAGGTCTGCCGTTTTATTACTCTTGATTCAGTCAACTCTTCTGCTTGTATATTACTTTCAGTGTTGCTGAGGTTGCCCTGAGGTGGCTTGGGCCAGTTTGGAGGCCATTGGTGGGAATGAAAGGATTCATCTTCTACATCTTTCTTCTCTGACGAGCTACAAGTAAAAATAGAAATCACATAATTGCAGGATGAAGTAATATCACAGGGAAACACATTTATCAACAGTGCTGTCATTAAGCACAGAGTGTTTCATACAGTTAGTTGCAAAATCTTCCTCCATTGTTTTCACTTACATTTGCAGCCTGTTGTTCCCCCATCCCATTTTTTAGACATGTTGCTACCACCAAAGTCAAAATGAGCCAAATAAAAACCGAATAAAAACTTTTACAAATAAAAACGGAACTGTCTTAGTTTAAACATTCAATATGTTTTCTGTTTTCAAGTGTGAATAAAATGGGTTTATGAGATTTGCAAATCACCACATTCTGTTTGTGTCTATATTTTACACAGCAGCTCAACTTTTAAATTTAATCTAAAAGCCACAACCAAAACACGACCCGATTAAAAGCCTAGTAATTTTACTAAGGGCTCAATATTTATTATGGAAAAATAAATATTGCCATTATTTTGCAAACATTTATTTTACATAAACTGGGAGATATTGTGTATGTCTCTTTAACTTTTAAATAGGCAGGTGGAGTCGGTCAACCATTCATCGGAGGACAGCTGAACATAAGAAAGTTGGTAGTAGTTCCTAGATCTTCCAGTTAGCATGTCAAAGTATTGTTGGTTAAATTCATAAATCCCCAAATCATGAATGTGGAATGTCAGGTAAAGTCTACAGAGTGGTAGAATAAATACTAAATAAATACGGTACATTTACTGTTGGCAGCCCTCTTGGCAAATTAGGATCATCAGCCCACAGATTTGAAGGGAAAACAGTTTGTATAACAAAATAAACAGAGGAGGAGCCATTAACATTTCTTTCAAAGTTTGCTTCCTACCTGGAGCGAGTCCTGTGGCCTCGTGATGGGGAGCAAGTCCTAGACCTTTGACGGCAGTGTCGAGTCCTAGAGTTCTTCACTGAGCAGGAATGTGACTGGGAGTAGGAATGTGAAGGTGAATGGCATCCCTGCCTGTCACGTCTTTCCTCATCTTCTATTCCTTTATTTGAGTTTTCCTGTTAGAGAGTGTGGAGATCAGGGAAATTATTTTGCTGCTATTGTCCAGATTAATAATATAATCTACAGCATTGATATTGCATTCAGATGTTTAAACATTGTGGTACCCAATTAGCCTTTATTACAGGTGCAGTTATAACCACTTTAAACTGTTGAGTTGAATCTATACTCTAAAATGCTTTTGAATGTTTGTTATAATCTTAAGTGTGTATGTGCTGATTTTGTTGATTCTGAGTACATTCTGTGCAAAGTCAGAGTGACAGGAAATTGCAGGTTTGCAGAGTGTGCCTTTTGCAGAAGTGAAACCGAAAGCAGAGTCTAAGTGCAGGTTATTCTGAGGATTACATGTAAGGATGAGCCTCTGTTCTGGTGAAAAGTCAGAAGTGCAACGGGTGAGATGAGAGAGCATTTAAGGACGACACACACACACACACACACTCAGTTAGAGAGAATCATTTATAGGTGAGAGGTTAATCATGTTTGCTTGTAACTGTGGGCTTGCACAAGTGCTAGCTCACTGCAAAACATTGTCTGCGGGTTTGGAGAAGCGCTAGTCAAAAGGTTGACAGGAAACATCTGCCATGAAGACAGAGACAATGTTCCTTTTTAAACTGTGTTAAAAGTCATTGTGGTTTTGAATTGACATATGCATATATTGTATCTGATGACGCATGAGGGGGCGTCATTAAATTCAAACCCTGATGGTATAAAATAGCTGCTTGTGCTTTGATTAGCGGAGATCAGCGCTGTCTGCGAACAGGCACTGGTCTTCCCACGCGTGTATTTCATTAAAATCAATTGTTTGACCAAGCTCTTCTGGACCATGGTTGATTGTACTCTCCTTCCTCAATATTTGAACCTTAACAAGAGCAATAAAAAATAAACCTTATTTTCATTATTCTTTCATGAGTGGCATTTTTATACATAATTAGCTGAAGTTAGCATGGACT
This sequence comes from Perissodus microlepis, assembly GCF_051167445.1. Taxonomy (NCBI): domain Eukaryota; kingdom Metazoa; phylum Chordata; class Actinopteri; order Cichliformes; family Cichlidae; genus Perissodus; species Perissodus microlepis. Next base: position 2,099,414 of record NC_140482.1, on the reverse strand, counting down.
GGTAATTATATAGCACTTTCAACTAACAACTATTTGACCACACAAAGTGCTTTCTTATAACAAGCTTCATTAAACCCCCACACACACTTTCACACAATCACACGGGGCGACTCAGGTTTCCCTGTGATATGCATATCCTGGCTTTTCCGCCTGAGCCAAAGCTGCCCCAGTTACATCAATATGTAATCTGTTTACATATTTATTTGACCCATCTCCCCTCCAAAATTATTTTCCCATGCACTCTCAGAACGTTTTCAGTGTGACTGTTATACACTTCCACCCTCAGAGTTGCAGTCTCAGTCCATTCACTTGTGCATTTGCAGAGAAAGCTGGATGTGTATAAAATGGAGAGTTTTCAACTTGATTCTCATTTTGTGGAAGTGGGCGAAGTTGAAGGAAGGAAAATCTGACAAAAAGGGCAGGTTTTAAGCAACAATTATGTTTTTATAAGCAAAACCCTTTTGACCACATCGAGAAGTAGAGGCCGTTCTTCCACAGATGCCTCGAGACAGCACACCAGAATCCTGCAGCCACAGTCTCACTCTGGAGGACAAATTCATGGTTGTGCTTCTCATTCTCTCATCTCTCCCCATTAGCAGAAATATTCTTAATTATCTCACAATCAAACAGTTGGTGTTCACTCTGTGCAAAGGTTCAAAGTCAGTGGCTGAACTGACCAAATGGCCCAAACTTGAATTTGAAAATTGAAGAATTTTTCATTAAGCCTTATGTATTGGATCTAATGGTAACAGGCAGAAATATATTACTGTATTATTACTATTACCAAGCACAAAAATATCATCACACAGACTTATAATCAACACACTTAAGATTTACAATGAAAAAGATAAAAGCTCGCATGCAGGGGCTAAATCGGGCCCAATGTCCCGCCTCAGACACTGGCCAAACAAATGCAGGATACTCGCTCCTCCTAAGATAATTAGTCCAACTAAACAGTCCAACGGTGACGACTTTGCAAGAACAGACTAACAAGCTACAGTCGCACAGTCAGAAGGACAGTAGCACATAAATTTAACGTGTATTCTACTTGACATAGTTACTTGTGAACACTACAGACAAATCAAATATGAGAAAGGCATTCTCTCCTACTCTTACTAAAAGCAAAGGGATAAATCTGTATTAGAAACTAAAGCTGATTTATGTATTGGGACCACAATAAAAGTACTTTGTTTTCACCTGTTTTGGGATTATATCAGGCAGCTCCTCCTGTCGTTTTAGTTTAGTATGCTTTAACACAAAAGCAGAGTCAGTATCTGATGAATTTTCAGCGTCTTTCCTCCTTTTCTTCTTCTTCCTCTTTCCAATTAAGTGCTTCTTGCGGCATCTGGACTTACTCTCACGATCCCCACCTGGAAAACAGTTTACCAGCTCTGCATATTTTTGCAGCAAAAAATATTGTATGTGACATATACAGAAGTGACAACATATGGCAATGTAGACAGAATTTACAAGGAGAACCGCGGAGCTCAGAGAGTCTGACTGCACTTGGATGATGTGACAGCAGATGCTGTTTATGTGGTGAAACAGCAACATGCCGAAGATGGACAACAAAGCATGCGTCTTAGATTATATCCACTTACCAGCAATATTCGTTGTTAGTTTTTATAAATGATCTACCAGTACGTTGATATAAACTACGGATATAAACTTTAATGAAGGATGGCCCCCTGTGGACTAGGCTAAAAGACATACGTCTACATCATTAAAGCAGTATTGAAGAAGTTTTTAGAGAATTCCACACTGATAATTGTCACATTACTCAAATAGAAACTACTAATACACTATTGAACCTATGCCCTTGTTTTGCTCTTCAACTTCTCTGAGTTTGGTTATGCAGCATGTCTGTAGGTTCTCAGTCATTCCAGACATAATAATCTAAGGAGCTTGGAATGAGAAGCAACTGGACTTCTTTCAGTTTCTTGAAAACGTGTGTAGACCTCAGACCTCTGCATTGGAGAAACCAAACAGCCACTCCAAAAGCGCATGGCACAACATAGAAGAGCCACCTGGACAGGACAAGACTCAGCTGTACGTCTGCATCTAAAGGTCAAAGGTGGCTCTTTCGAGGACGCCAGAGAAGACAGATGGTTTAAAAGAGAGTTGACAGAAGCCATCTATGTCCACTGTGAACGACCATCCTTGAACAGAGCGGATGGTTTACCACACCAACCATCTGCCACCTACAATCCAGTTTTGAAATCTCTTCCCTGGCGTCTTATTAGGGATGGGTATCGTTTAGGCTTTATCGGTGCCAAATCTGTACTTTTGAAACGGTGCCGGTGCTTAAAGAATGGAGAACACACACTTTGTCCAAAAACCTCTCATGTTTTTATTTTTAGCGGTCTCTTTTTTTCTGCAAAATGATAAGCACCGTCCAGCCCCACGCACGGGGCGATCCGCGCTAACTCACTAATGGAGATTTACCACACCCGCAGTAGATGTGCTCGGTGTGAGGTCTCGCAGCAAGCTATCAAATACGGTGCATTTCTCAGCTTTTAAAACAACGCTATGCGTCGCCAGGTGTTTCATCAGATTCGAGGAGTTACCTCCTTTGCACAGTATCAGCTTAAAGCACTTGTTGCAGGCTGCTGAGTTTGCATCTTTTGCTGTGAAGTACAGCCAGACTTTGACCGCTTCGCTTTGGACATTTTTAATCTGTAGCTCTGCTCTAAAAGAACGTACGTACCTGGGCCCACCTACTATCCTTGCAAAGGTAAAATGATTGGCTAGAATCCAGAGTGTATGACATCTCAGGAAAAAAATAGCACTGGATACCGGTACCCATCCCTAGTCCTAATGCCCACTCACATTTTGCGTCCGTTCATCTACACAGACACATGATAGGGTGAGTCAACTGGCCCACACACTTTTAAACAGCTTGGCTCATGTGATGAGGCACATGATCAATAATGGGTTGAGGAGACTTTTCCTCACCCTATCATGTGACCTATCAGGTCACCTGACGCAAAATGTGAGTGGGTGTTGAGGTACCTGGGAAGGGATATCAAGACTGCTTTGTAGGTGGGTGTCTTAAGCCACCCCCTCTGCTCAATGATGGTCATTCACAGTGGACATACATGGTCTCTGAGAACCTACACAGACATGCTGCCTTCCAGAGCAGACAAAATCTTGAAAAGGGTGCAGTTAGAATACAGTACAAAGGACCAGAGTCTTCATGTAGCTAAAGAAGGACATCAAAGACGGGGACAATGTCAAACCAATCAGCTTCTGGGAACATGAAACTGAAAAGGGCCTGGGCCAGCTGGTCAGCAGTGGCTTAACTTTTAAATAAGAACAGAGGGATTGTCTACTGAAAATATTTTTTAAAAACATATATAAAAATTAGCCACAGAAACTAACAGGGCAGCTGTTAATATACCAAGTCCATCTGCGGTAAACACTCGATGCTCAAAAAGTTGACAATATAATAAAGCGCCGTACCTTGCTCAGTTTTTCTTTCCGTTGGTGTTCCTCTTCTATGAAGCAAAGACAAAGCCTGAATTAGGCACATTTAAACAGTCGTAATTAACAGTAAAACGGCAGGAAGCTATTGTCTGTTTTTGTACAGTAGTGTTGCCCCCCTGAACGATCTAGGTTGCGTGCTACACGTTATCCCACTGTGTATGTAGTAAACCTTTTTACTCCCTTCATTCACTGAATTTTGAAACTGGACATAATGCACAGGTAAAGTTGCAGATTCCTTTGTGAGCCCAGCCCCTTCCTTTCAGACTATCACATGCTTTCTTTTGAGTTATATTTGCTGGCTGAGCACGTGAGCACACAGGTTTTCTGACTGTGGATGTTGCAGCATGTACTTTCAGGATCACCTTGACTTGTGTTTATTTTTTCGCTTCAGGTCTGCCCCAGACTCTGAACTACTCTCCTTCTCTCGGTTCCTCTTCTTCCTCTTGCTTTTGTGTTTTTTGTGCTTCTTGTGCGAACTGCTGCTTCTCACGTCTTTGTATCTCTTTGTAGAGGCATTTTCTGCTCCATCCATGTTACTGCAGTCACCCACTCTTTTAGCATCACTGATGGACAGAGGCAGAGAAAATACGTGTTACTGTTTGACCAGAAAGAGTCAGCCAACGTTTATTAAATGTCTAATATTCTGAAGCCTCTCCTTGCACCGCTTATTGGATAGTAAGATCCAGATGAGGTGTTTAACAGTCATGCCTGTTGAAGATTTAAGAGGTTTCAGGTTTCTTCTATCATTGCTTCGAATTCTTTTCAGTCTTATCATTAAAACCGGCAGTGACTTAAATAGAAAAATGTCCGCTTCAAACCTAATTAACTGTTTTTAAACTTTACGGACTCTCTCGGCTTTCTTTTCAACCTCCCGCGTCCACGAATGGCCTCGCTCCTAGCAGTACAGTTTAACTGAAAACAAACCTAAGCAACGTTAGCTTTCATCCTTTATTTGGCAACTGGTGCAGCAACCGGTAGCTGCAGCAGCGACTAACATGTCTGTTCAGTGAAATTTCAAATAACGTCTCAATAGAAGAATACAAACAAACAACATACGCTTTGTCCTCATTCTGGTCTTCAATTTCTCTGATTTTATTTAATATGAAATCCTGAAAAATTTGCTCTATGTTGGCCGCCATGTTTTAATGTGCATCGCTTTGCCGTTCCGGGTGGAAAGTGAATGTCTGTGGCAATGTTCCGGATGAAAATCTGTTCCTCCTCAGCAGACTACACGCAATCCTGTATAGGGTATTGTTTTTTTCAATAATCATTGTCATAATGATGATAATTATTATTATTAATTACTATTGTCTCTGCTCAGTTTATTATTATTATTATTATTATTATTATTATTATTATTATTAGGGCCCGAGCACTGAGAGTGCGAAGGCCCTACTGTATCTGCTCTGTTTCATCATCTTCTTCTTCTTCTTCTTCAGGCGAAACAAGTGCCTTTTTGAGGGCTTTAACATGCTCAAAAACTCATGAAATGTTGCACACGTGTCAGGTCTGGTGACAAATTTCGTATTTTAATGGTTTTACATATGAGCATTGGAAAATGGCTCTGGAGCGCCACCTATGTGTTGTTAAATGCAGTCCTACGAACACATCGTTTGAGCTACATGAATGAAATTTGGCCCACATGTGTATCATGCTGACATGAACAAAAAAGTCAGTGGGACCATTGACACAAACCCAACAGGAAGTCCATCATTTTGGACTGAATGTGACATTTTGGCTCAGTTTTTGCTATTTCCAGGCCTTGTACTTTTGCAAACTCCTCATCGGGATTTGATCTTATCAGCTTCATATTTGGTCAGTGCCAGCTGCACACCTGGGCCATGTTCAATTGTGGAGCTTTTGAGTTTTTGGGATAGGGTGAGGCCGTGGCGCCACGACGAATTTCGATGATTCACCATGAAATCTTATTTGCTCTCATTCCGTCCTACATGGTCCTATCTGGACCGAGGTGTAAACACATATGATAAGGCTCCAGCCCTGAACATATTTCAACTGCCATATTTGACACCAGTGTCAGCGCCACCTAGTGGGAACAGGAAATGTCACGTTACACTTTTTTTTTCTTAATTTGAACAATTGAACAACAAATATACATGTAGTTATAGAAAGGGTATGAAAAATTTCACAGCTTGCAGTATCTTTTACAAGTCATGTATACAAATACTAGTACGTAAACAAAAAAGTATACTTTAGGAGAAAACAAAGAAACAAAATAACCGATTAAAAAAGAAAGAGGTGCTCAAGGTATAAATAAACAACATAAATCAAGTGAAACTGTACATTCGACACAGCTCTTGTGTTTTACATGCTTTGGAGTTGGTGCTCTTCTTTAGATTCTCTAGATAATTGGAAAACAGGGCTTTAAAAGCAAATATGTTTGGACGCTGTTGAGAAAATTTTGTACAATGTATGTGAAATTTGGCAAAAATAATCAGAGGATTGATAATATTTTTTTTTTTCCTGGATTTATTTTGTCGGTATGTGAGAGGCCAAACAGAATATGTTGAAACTTCAGTTTACACGAGGGATCAATTTTGGTGTTTATAAAATTATTTAGATCAATCCAAAATATGTGTATACGTGCATTCCCCAAATACCTGACATATTGTTTCCTCTGCATTGCTGCAAAAAGTACAAAGAGTATGAATATTTTTCTTAAATTTAACCAGATATGTCTTTACCGGATAACATCTATGGATCAACTTAAGAGTAACTTCCCTGACCTTATTAGTGATAATAAATTTCCTTGATAGAATCCAAGTGTTTTTCCAGTCTATATCATATTATTCCAGTAGAATACAGCTGCAGGTTTGGAAACAATATCTCTTTGTATAATTTCTCTAATATTTGTGGCTTTATCACTCAATAAAGGACAGATGTTACCGATGTATATGCTAGCGGGATTTAGTTCTGGAATAATACAATTTCTACCTTCAGGAACAGACACCAATAACCTTCTCACCCCATCTGCTATTGCGTCAAAAACTACAGCATATTCTTTTGGAGTGACAGGAAAATCATAAACAGACAAAAATTCCTTATAAGAAAATAATTGACCATTATCATTCAGTAATTGACTCACAAGAAAAATTTTTCTATCAACCCATTTCTGAATATATAATGATTAAATTTAATATCCTGATTGTTCCAAATGAGATATTTATGGGGAGAAAAGTTGTGAGAGTATATGATTAACCAAGATGAGAAGAGTTGACTATGAAAGTGGGAGAGTTTAATCAATAATTTAGAGATATTGTAATTGCATCTTAACAGAAAGTGCATTCCTCCAAGTGAGTTAAAGATATGATTGGAAAAAGAAATTCCAAATTGAACTGGGATTTTTTAAAAAGAGTTTGAGCCATTTGATTTTAAAATATGCATTTAGGGAAGTGAAATCTAAAGAATTTAGGCACCAGAACACAACTTGTTTATCATTACATTTTTTTTAATGTAATGTATTCTCTTTTTCCAAATGAAGTTAAATAATATTTTATCAATTTTTGTGCATAATTCTTTTGAAACATCAAGTGCCATAGCTGCATAAATAAGTCTGGAGAGGCCTTCAACTTTGGCTACCAAGGATCTTCCAGTGATGGATAAATCTCTTTGAAGCCAAAGATTAAATCTTTGATGTACTGCAGTTATAAGAGGGTCAAAATTTTCAAATAATCTAGCATCTTGGTCTTTTTGAATGATAATACCAAGATATTTAACCTTATTTTTAACAGGAACACCTGATATAATAGGATCTGTGCAGAATTTAACAGGGAGACGTTCAAATTTTGGAATGTTGAGTTTAAGACCAGAGGCTATTGAGAAATTATTGACAACTTTGAGAGCTTCATCAACTTGATATTTATCCTTTTAAAAAAGTGTTGTGTCATCTGCTAGTTGAGTAATAGATAAAGTTCTGCCAGCAACAGAGAGACCCACTACACTGCTGTTTTTAACATGAATAGAGAGTAACTGCATAGGAAGAAGGAAAAGATATGCAGAAATTGGGCAACCTTGACGGATCCCACGGTTGATATCAAATCTTTTCGTTGTACCAAATGGGAGTTTGATTGAGCTGTTTGCATCTGCATATAAAGTTTGAATTGATTTTTTAAACATATTTCCAAAACCAAAAATATCAAGTGCTCTGAACTTGAATGTTCAATGGAGTCGAAAGCTTTATAAAAATCCAAAAAAAGAATGAAACTATTATCTGTGATTAAATCTGAATGATCCAAAATATCAATTACCAGTCTTATGTTGTTAGTTATGTTTCTGCCAGTCATAAAACCAGACTGTGTTTCATCAATGATATCATTAAGTGCACATTTTAATTTTTTAGCTAAACACATAGCAATTATTTTATATTCATTATTCAGCAGTGAAATAGGTATCCAATTTTCTATCAAAAAGGCGTCTTTTTTAGGTTTAGGAATCCAAGTAATTAGTCCCTGAGTCAAGGAAGGAGGGAGCTTTTCATTAGCAATCCTTTCAATATATACTTTATGTAAAAAGCGTGATAAGTCCTTTGAAAATAATTTGTAAAATTCAGAAGTCAACCCGTCATTCCCTGGACTCGTATTAAGTTTCATTTTATTAATAGCACCTTGAATATCTAGTGTTGTGATGGGGGCATCACACATAGTTTTATTATTGCCACTAATTGTTTTAATATTACCTAAGAAATTATAGAATTTTTCCATGGCTTCTGTAGAAAAATTAGATTTATAAAAAGTTTTATAAAAAAGTTCACAAGTCTTGGAAATCACTTGAGGTTGTGTGTGATGACCCCATCTGAACAAAGTTTAGTCATGCTGCCAAGTGTATTGTGATGTTTTTCTAATTTTAAAAAATAGCTCGAGTTTTGTTCTCCCTCTTCAAGCCATTTATTTCTTGACCGCACAAAGGCGCCTTTTGCCTTGTAAATATATATATTATCTAATTTTAATTGTTCCAGTTATCTTCAGATAAATGATCAGGTGATCTAGACAAAGCGATAATTTCAGAAATTATTTCTGACTCTTCTTTTTTTCTATTTTTAACTATTTCAGCTCCTCTTTTCATTAAAAGGGACCTCAATTCAAATTTCATGAACTCCCAATTTTTACAAAAAACTTTTTCAACACATGCCTTATTCCAATACTCATCTATTTTTGTTTTAATTTCCTTTACCAAATAATCATTCAGTAGAAGAGAATTATTTAATTTCCAATATGAATTCTACGGTGGCCCTGAGAGGCCAAACGGACATAGGCCAAACGGAAACAGGAAAAAACACAACGGAAACAGGAAAAACGACAACAGAAATAGGAAAAAACACAACGGAAATAGGAAAAAAGAACAACAAATAGGAAAAACGAAAACACAAATAGGAAAAACACAATGGAAGTGTTTCTGGGGAGACAACAACCCGACGGACCAGTTGCAGGAAGCAAAATAAGCTCCGGATCCCATGTGACTACCAGTTGTCAGGTGACTAGTGATGGTAAATTCAATTCTTTTTACTGAATCGAGTTTGAATGAGTCACTCACCAAAGTGAATCGGGTTTTTTGAGTCATTTAAGTCACTGAGTCAGTTGACCAGAGAGTGAAAAAAATTTACATTTTCACTAAAACTTAATTTGTTTCTCTTTTCATGTAAATCCTGCTAAGATGAGTGATTGGGAAAGAAAAAACAATTATTTTTATAGAGTAAAAAAGAGCAAAAAAGATTTCTAAAGGGAACATTTATTTTATTTATTTTTATTTTATTTTATTAGTATTTTCCTCAGATGTGTCAAATATATATTTTCTCATCTAAATGTCCTCTGAGCTGTGAGCCAGGGGGCGGTAATGCTCCTTAACATTGGTTGCCAACCAAGAAGAAGAAGAAGAAGAAGAAGAAGAAGCTGTGAGCCAGGAGGGAGGGGGTGAGTGAGCACTGAGAGTGCGAAGGCCCTATTGTATCTGCTTTGTTTCTTCTTATTTTTATTATTCAGGCAAAACATTATTATTATTATTATTATTAAATAAAAATGGAAGAGGCCAGACAGCAACACACGCCCTGGTGTGTTGTAGATGGCCTGAAACAGACTCACAGGCCCTCGTGTGGTGCGGATTGCCTCAACCGGCAGCACAGGACATTGCTGAGAACTTTGCCAAAAGGAATGTCGTTAATGTGCCCTCATTAATGGGCAGCTGCTTTGGGTCTTTCAACACCCTCCTTCTCTGGATCAAAAGCAGTTAAATTACATGAAAAGGAAAAGCTTACAGCACCTGGTATTCCCAGGCGGTCTCCCATCCAAGTACTAACCAAGCCCAACCCTGCTTTGCTTCCGAGATCAGACGAGATCGGGCGTCCTCAAGGTGGTATGGCCGGAAGCTACAGGGGCCCAGCACAAAGTGTCGATTTATGAAATCAAGCGATGAAGCGCCAGAACGTGAATTTCAGAGCACAACCCTACAATTTAACTACAGCGTTAACGCTAACGGCATGCTTGCCTAATACCCTAACCCAAGGACTCAATTTAGCATTTAACCAGCAGCACAGGTCCTGGTGTCTTTTAGATGGCCTCAGACAGCAGCACAGGCCCTGTGGCGGCTCAGTTGGGTTTTGCTAGCAGCACAAGCCCTCTTGTGGTGTGGATGGCCTCAGCCGGCAGCACAGGTCCTGGTGTCTTTTAGATGGCCTCAGCCAGCAGCACAGACGCTGGTGTGTTGTAGATGGCCTCAGACAGCAGCACAGGCCCTGTGGCGGCTCAGTTGGGTTTTGCTAGCAGCACAGGCCCTGGTGTGTTGTAGATGGCCTCAGCCAGCAGCACAGACGCCGTTGAGGCTCAGTTTGTTGTTGCTGGCAGCACATACCCTGGTGTGTTGTAGATGACTTCAGTCAGCAACACAGGCCCTGGTGTGGTGGAGATAGCTTAAGCAACCAGCACAGGCCCTAGTGTGTTGTAGATGGCCTCAGACAGCTGCATAGGCCCTTGTGTGGTGTGAATGGGGAGGAAAACATCCGGTTATGCTGAAAGCAAAGAGGAGCTAGGCACCATACCGGAGATACCGAGCATGTCTTCTAGTCCCGGCTCTCTGGAGCCAAGTATTGTTCACGTTTTGGATAGAATAACTGATAATCTTACTAAAGTCATTGACTCCAAGATTTCTACTGTCCTCGAAGCTTTTAAAGAACAGACTTCACAGCTGTAGGCGATCGCCGCCAGAATGAATGAGGCCGAGAAACGGATTGCTGATGTGGAGGACACAGCAACATTATCAGAGGCTAAGCTGGAGCAACTCGAGAAACAAATACATGAGATGCGAGAACATATAGATGAACTTGACAACCGAGGTTGCAGGTGCAACGTACGTATAGTCAGCTTACCTGAAGGTACGGAGAGTTCCTTAAAAAGTGGATCCCGGAGTACCTCCGGATGGACACGAAGGCGGAGAGGCTAAAACTTGACCGAGCACACCGATCCTTAGCACCGAAGCCCGGTGCCGATCAACGTCCCAGGCCACTTTTAGTGAAGTTTCACAACTATTTCAATTGTATACTGAATACTCTTACTGACAGGCTCCCCCACAAGCCACTGCCTCTCTCACCACAAGCTTAATTCTATCTGTGAAGATTTAGGATTTGTAGATGTATAGAGAATAAAACAAGAATACACTTTTTTGTCCGCACCACACAAATGCCATACTAGGATTGACTTTTTTTTTTTTTCGGGGCTATTATTGCACTTTGTTTTATTGTGTGAAATTGGTAGTATTATAATTTCAGACCATGCCAATGTAGTGCTGGATAAAGGTATGGTAAACAGAGCAAAATATTGGAGGTTAAATACAACTATTCTAAAGGACCATACATTTATATCTTACTTCAACATGGAGTTTAGATATTTTTTGTCCATCAACCTGCAGTCAACAAATGACTCCGCCCTACTGTGGGAAACTATTAAAGGTATTTGGTGTTTACACCTTTCCTAGCAGCCTCTTCATGGTTCCCACTTGTTTGTCGGGTTCCAAGACACTTGTAGCTATTCTGCAATGTCGCCTTCTGGTGGTACAATTTCTTCAGTTCTGACTACATCTCTCTCTCGCTCTCTGATACTATCTGACTATGCCGCCCCAGTCCAAATGACATTCCAATGTTGTTGATGGGCCCTTCCTGTTCGAACATTACTGTACACCAGTATACAAAGCAAGGTCCATGGATGAGTGGGTTTGGTGTAGAAGAACTTGATGGCCCTGCACAGAAAGCACAAATGCTGCTGGCAGTCCTTATGTCCAAATATATCCACTCACTTTCCTCTCTTCTCTTTCTTACACCTTTCTCTATCTCTGATTTAAGTTATCTCATACTCTTTTCTCTCCTTGGGAAATACAGCAGCTGTACCTTTAGCTAGCACAGTGTGACAATGTGTCTTTGGTGATTTTTGTTCCTGCCATCTGAAGGTACTTATGGATATCTGGACCAAAAAGTCTGTTCCAGATGGTTCTGGCCTACTTTAAAGATATTTGTATTAAAATGTAAAAAAGTAAAAGGTTGTCTTATTATATAAAATACTTTTAATTTTAGAAGAAACAGGCCGTTTATATTTCTACATCCCCAATTCATGGTTATTACAAATAATAATCATTGTGCATCTTGATGTTTGGTTTAATCTGGTATTATTATGAAATTTAAGCCCTGATTCATCGTCATTAGACACAGAGTCTGTCATTAAAAAACCAAACAAAAACTTATATAGAGATGAAACTTTATTTTAGAAGAGAAGTGCTTACAAATATTCATATATTAAAGTAAGGTGGACTGGACAGACTGATTGGCTGTCAGATGTGTGGCTGCCACGTAAGGCTCAAAACTTTGGTACATTCTAGCCAGACAGACAAGTGAGAAAACTGACATAACTGCTTTCAGTATGAGAAGTATTTGAAGTGAAGTGAATTTGTACATGAAACTTTACTCAGCTTCCTGCCAAAATGTATCTTTAGTCTCTAAAAATATAAAGAAGGAAAACAGTAGGTCCAAGACAAAATCAATTTCAAATATTTAAAGCAGCAGGAGTGGTTCCAATGTTCTAAATAAATAACTGTGCACTAAATAATTTACACTGTTGAATGCCATCTAACACACATAAACCTCTCTGCACAGTAGCAGTCTGTATGTTGTTACTTCAGGCACACAACCAGTGGTGTAAACCCAGTGGGACACTCATTTCAGCAAGAAAAGAAAGTAGATGAAGAATTAAGCATGTTTACACAACACTCATATTACAAGAAAATAAGTCAGAACTAAAGGGACAGTCAAAAGTGATGAGAATATAGACAAATTCAAAGTAAGTGATTGAGAACTTGTGTCAGCATTAATGATAGTACATCAGAATTACTCAGAAATATTTAGTTTCATTAAGGGCAACTTTTTCATGCACTGCTTTTAGGTTCCTTTTTAGTCTTTCATTTTCTGTGCATGAAATAATAATATAAACCAAAGTCCAGGACTAAAGATTTGACTTGTTTTTCTGTGGTAGTGCAGTGCATGCTTAAATTTATACTGCATCCTAAGTGAAGATCTGAATATACAAAAGAGAATGAACTAACTGCAAAGTCCTTCGAACTGCATTTTATGGGTAATGTTCATGCTTCTACCATTACAGAGTTTTTACTGCTGAATGACTGAATAAGGTCCAGGTGCTTAATTGGCTGACATCTAAGTCTTTCACCAGTTAAAAACATTTGATACATGATGAAGTGAAAAACACAACAAAGAAGACTTAAGTAACTAGAATCCTATATCAGACAAGAAGGAGATAACATTCCTTTTCCAAAGACTCACTCAATAGTGATAAACATGACATGATCCTGTCTTAATTTTTATGAGATGTGTTTCTGCCATTAAATTCAAATTGACTTTTTTCCCTCAAAATTTTCTGTCTTAATTTATATTTTACATAGTATCCTAATGTTTTGAAGACTGGGGTTGTAAAAGTAAAATGATAAATTGATGATCATATATTGGTTGTCAATATAGTAACTCAGGTAAGTGGTGACCAAATATGCTTTTGCCAACAGATCCAGATGTGGTAGAGATATCACAATCTACACTGTAAAGCTAGCTAGTTAGTTCAGATCACATATGTCACTCCTGCATCATTAGAAAATGAGTTAAACAACAAGGTAACTGCAATACCAAAAATTTCTGACTACACTCCAGAATTAGCTGTGGACAAAGTCCACTGAAAAAACAAAACAAAAATTACCTTAGGTCTACCTCAGGTTTTTAATAAATAAATGCACAACCTACACATAGTGAAGTTACTACATCACAATAACATGCTGTATTACAAGTGCATTGTAGAGACACATAGTCTTGGATGGTCCTTATAGTCCTCCAAGATCCAAGATCCATCCAAACTCAGTTAAAGAAGTAGAATCAGGTCAACATTCACAGGGAAGGCAGTGGCTGCAGGTTCTTTAATTGGTCTAACCATTTTAACCTCCTTGATTACCCCCCCCCAAAAAAAAAAAAAAAAAAACAACTCAGGCGCCCTTGACCTCTGATTGGTCAGATCTTGGCAGTTCCAGTCAGAGTCCTAAAGCGAGCGCAGGTCTTCATTTGTCACGTCACATAGGTGAAAGCAAGTTATTAAGTAGGTGTGAAATACATGCAGGTGCAACAAAAAAGGTTTACCTTTGTACACAAAACATTTCAAAAGGTCCTGTAACAAAACATCCTGTTATAAATTTAAATCAGGAGTTGGACTTCAAAATCTGACTTTTAAACGTCACTATCAGCAGCAGTCTTCCAGGGGCAGACGCAGGGTAAACTGGGATATGGGGGAGACGAGAATCTCATTCCAGTCCAAAGGTGCTGGTCTCTTCCACAGCAGTCAGCAGCTTCTCATACAGCACTGAGAAAGATGGGTACGGTGGTAGGTCCAGCCGGTTGAAGCAGGTGTGAGCTCTGGAGAACAGACCAGAGACAGTGTTGTTCATCAGCAAATGCTTGAACAAAAGCCACAGTGTGTATTCTGGATGTATTAAAGCACAGGCCACTGACAGGATACATAGAGAAGCTCAAATCTAAGAAAAATCTGGTTTTATTATAATAATTACTACAGTGCATGACCGAAATAAGTGCCCGGAAATGCAGAGAACTTTAATATTTAATATCATAAACACAGAAATAAGTAGGATTACCCCAGCAAACTAAATGTGGGGCAAAAAGTTTGACTGTGTGAGAATATTACCATTTCTTCTTTTTGCATTAACATTTACAGATGTGACAGACAGACAAAAAAACATGTCAAAGATAAGAAACTCAACTGAAAAGATGAGAGAGAAAAATAAACAATTTAAAAAACATATTGTTGCACCTGTATATGTAATCATATCATGTTTCTGTGAAGACTAAGTATCTTTCAAGTTCTTTGCTAGTATAGCACATACATACGTCTGTGAAGGTTCTCAGTCATCCAGGTCATCGTAGTCAAAGGAGCTTGCAAAGAAAAGCGTCTGGACTTCTTTAAGTTACTTGAAGACGTTTCACCTCTCATCCGAGAAGCTTCTTCAGTTCTAAGGTCAAATGGTGGAGAGTCCCAGATATAAACCTAGTGGGAGTTTCCCCCCACAGAGGGACAAAAGGACCCCCTGATGATCCTCTAATCGCCTGAGCCAAGGTGTGAAACTGGGTGTGGGTCCCAATCAGCCAGGGTTTCGGGTGTGTTCATTGTGAAACCTGGCCCCACCTTATCATGCGAATTCCTGAGGTTTCCATCAGGGGGTCCTTTTGTCCCTCTGTGGGGGGATACTCCCACTAGGTTTATATCTGGGACTCTCCACCATTTGACCTTAGAACTGAAGAAGCTTCTCGGATGAGAGGTGAAACGTCTTCAAGTAAACTTAAAGAAGTCCAGACGCTTTTCTTTGCAAGCTCCTTTGACAGCACATACATACATAATAATACATTTTTGATTAGAACCAGAAATCCTATCACTATTGTATCATATCAAAATTACCCCTACATGGAGAAAGAAGGAGAGCACCTCTGATTAAAAAATATTACATTTTGACCACTAATTATCATTTTTATCAGTTAAATGTTTAAAGGAAAATTTCATTCTTTCCATTGCATGTATATGTTATACAGTCTCTATCCTCTCAATCCTAACAATCTTCAATAGTTGGACATGTGATATGAAAAATCTTAAAATGCTCTTCCCAATTACTCCTTTGCATGTTTCTGAATTTGAGGTGTAGCAGCATTTCTTATACATATTAAGCCAGTCATTTTTGTTTATTTTATATTTGCATCTTTCTCCCTAAATGTACAAGGTAGATAAAAGTAGATCAACGTTTTTTCCCTCTTGCAGAGACTCGAAATAAGTTTCCCCTTTGTGTTGCCTTCACATGAGTTCACAAAAATGGTGATCAGGCCAGATTCTTTACCTTTTGTAATTGTGTCTTTTTTGAAGATGTCTAAAAAAGGAAGGAATTCTGACAAGAGTGAAGTCAGGCTGCCTTGTAATAATTTTCTAGGCAATGCAGAGCTATCCCTCTCTCCTCTTTGGTTAACTGCAGAGGTGGGAAGTAATGAAGTACAAATCTTAAGTAGAATTTTCAGGTATTTGTACTTTACTTGAGTAGTTTTGTTTTTGCCTACACTGCATGCCAATTGGCTAGAATGTAGGTTTAATTTGCATGTAGGCAATCCTTGATTATTGTCCTTTTGTAAAAAAATAAATAAATAAATAAATACATGGAAGTTAGGCAAGATTAAGTGGCTCAATAATATCGCCCACAACCAGGAAAGTACAAGGTGCTTACAGTGTAAGATAGCGAAGTATTGTTTGTGTTTCTGGAAAATTGCCCAATACTTAAAATTACTTACGCTGTACTTAAATTTACTTACAGTGTAATTATATCATTGTTTGCTGCAAAAACCTGACCTGTTACCAGTACGTATACACCTTTCTGGATTGAATTGTCATTATTATAATTATTTTTTGCACATATTTTGACCAGCTAATAGTCAATTTCAGGCTTTCATCTTTAATAGCTTTGAGATATTTATATGCAAACAATTTTTTTCAAAGTGCAAACAAACAAACAAACAAAAAGAACAAAACCATAACATTTTTACGCAAATCTGAGATGGTTGGTATTTACCTGGGTAGGGAGGTGACTTTACCCCACTTCTCCACACAGAACCTACGGGGTCCATTGCTGCCTCGCAGAGAAGCAAAACCCTCATATGGAATACTGGATGTCCCAGTCACAAACTGAGGATATAAGGTGAGAGATAACAAGTAGAAAAAAGACATGCGGATAAGAACAGCAAGAAAGAACTGCAGTGTTACATGTTTGTTTGTTGTTATTGTTGTTGTTTTTAATAAAAAGCCTCTTTAACTAAAACAAAAAAGCCTACCTGTAGGAGCCGCAATCTCTGCTCATTATTGAATCTCTCCACCGCTGCCCAGAACCACCGGATCACAATGTGGTTATCATGGTAACCTAAACACAACATTTCATGTTTTGTCAAAATGTCATGGTAATGGGACTATAATGAAAGCCAAATAACCAAAGCTCAAGTCTGAGTGAATCAAGGGATGAGCTTTTTGAAACCTTATTCTTAGTAAAAATCGCCGAAGTTGTTAAAGTTTTTTTAAATCCTTTTTTAAGTGATGTATTTATTTTTTCATTTTAAACCACAATGACAAAAAATCTAAATCAAAATCAGAAAACCACCATGAAAACAAAACACAACAAATGTCTTGATGCATGCGGAATCATCCAGGTAAGTGGATCTCAGAAAGTTGATTCTGTTCATCTGGACGTTTTGACGTTTTTAGTGGGAGAAAAGTGTCATCACTCATTCAAGTGACTTCTTCATTCTCAGCTGAAGGCAGCAGTTGTTGTTGAGATGCATTCTCTCTAAACACTGTGTCTCTGTGGCTTTCAAATCCCAAAAGAGGCTGCGCCAAAAACTGGTCCACCTGAACGATCCAGTCCCATGGCACAAATAGAGTAATATAGTGTACACTGTTCAGTCAAATGATTTATAAATCGGGGAAATCAAACAACCTCTCGACAGCCCAGGACTCTGCAGTCTACAGGCCAGTGGCCACTCTTTTAATGAAGAGGATGTTCACATCCTGGACAGGGAGAAACGCAGTTTGAGTGGGGAATCAAGGAGGCCATTTAGATGAAAAGGAAAAGACCATCTCTGAATCGATGAGGGGGCCTAAGGGTACATCTTTCACCATCTTACAATGCTGTGATTGCAGCCATTCCCCAATTCTCTGTGAATAGTTCTCATGGCGATTGATCCATGGTCTTTGATCATCAATGGTCATTACAATTTGCAGTCTTTTGAATATGTGGCTTTACAGCTGAAGGCCTCATCCAAAGTTGTTTCTTAATGTTTAAACGCCTCCCAAATACTGCGCAGACTCAGTGAACTGCTCTCTGTGATCTGTGTTGATTTTGACTGTGTAATTATTGTTGGGGATTTTAACATCCATGTGGACAACCCTCAGGACAAAGGGACTAAAGACCCTGAAAGTAAAACTTCAGCGCACACAAATACGTCAACAGCAGTGATCACAAAACGGTGTATAACTGAAAACAGTAGTCAGATCTTTAACCAGGTCTTCCCATTAACACCTGGCCTGTCCAGAGGTTCAGTCAATGAGCTCGTCAATAGCTTCAATGCTAAAATGTTAAATGTTATGGACACTATTGCTCCCATTAAGGTGAAGGTTATCTCTGGAAGGAAAAAGTCTCCATGGAGAAACTCCACACTGGTGAAAAATGAAAAAAGAGAGTGTAGGAAAGCTGAGCGCAGATGGAGAAAAACAAACCTCCAGGTTCATTATGACATCTATAAAGAGAAACTTCACAATTATAATTTACAACCGAAGAGTGCAAGAAGGTCCTACTTCTCTGACATCATCACTAAAAACAGTCATAATGCTCGGGTCTTATTTTCTACAGTTGACAGGCTAACAAACCCTCCTGTGTCAGTGGCAGCTGAACTTCATTCGACCATGGCCTGCAAATTCTTCACAGACAAAATCCAAAAGATTAGACTAGCAATTGGAATCAACAGCAGATTCAGGATATGTACTGTGTCCACCAAAAAACTGTTTAACAGCAAAGACCTGGAGGACATCTTAGGTCAGCTGAACTCCTCCTCCTGCTGTTTAGATGTCCTGCCAACAAGTTTTTTCAAAAAGGTCTCAAAGACTTTGGAGTCAGACCTGTTACAGATCGTCAACTTTTCTTTAATATCAGGTGTGTTTCCAGAACCTCTAAAAACAGCTGTAATTAAACCTATACTGAAAAAGGACAATCTTGACAAGACACAAATGAACAACTACAGGCCGATCTCAAATCTCCCATTTTTAAGTAAGATCATTGAAAAAGCAGTTTCTCAACAGCTCAATTACTTCTTAAAACAGAATAACTGCTATGATGCCTTCCAGTCAGGTTTTAGACAGAACCACAGCACTGAAACCGCTCTGACCAAAGTGTTTAATGACATATGTCTGAATACAGACGGTGGAAAAATGTCAGTCTTAGTTTTACTGGATCTCAGTGCAGCATTTGATACAGTTGACCACAACATATTACTCAAACGGAGAACTGGGCAGGTCTCTCAGGAACTGTACTAAACTGGTTCAAAACATACTTAGAAAACAGGAAATACTTTGTATCAATAGGTAACTTCACATCTGAGCAGACAAGTATCACATGTGGAGTTCCCCAAGGTTCCATCTTGGGACCCCTTCTGTTTAACATTTACATGCTCCCACTGGCACAGATTATAAAGAACAACAAAATAAACTATCACAGCTATGCAGATGACACACAAATATATATCACAATGTCACCAGGAGACCGAGGCCCTGTACAGGCTCTTGGTAAATGCATTGAGGAAATTAATGACTGGTTGTGCCACAATTTTCTCCAGCTAAACAAAAACAAAACTGAGGTAATCGTCTTTGGAGCCAAAGAAAAACGATTACAGGTCACCAGAGAACTTCAATCTATACACCTAAAAACCACAAACCAGGCGAGAAATTTGGGTGTAGTGATGGATGCAGACCTAAACTTAGAAAAACACATTAAGACAATAACAAAATCAGCTTACTATCACCTCAAGAATATTTCAAGGATAAAAGATCTGATGTCTCAACAGGACCTGGAAAAACTGACCCAATTTGTCTCAGGGTCACTTTTCTGTTTATTAAGCAGCAGCAGACAGGCGCATGTGTGTGTGTGTGTGTGTGTGTGTGTGTAGTGCCACTGGCTGGAGTCGCTATAGCAACCAGGCTCACACCTGCCTGCTTAATGAGCTCTCTCTCTGTGAGCTCATTGTGAAACCTGGCTCCACCCTATCATGTGATTTCCTGAGGTCAGATGGCCCAGGATGTGAGTGGGCGTTAAGGCGTCTGGGGAGGATCTCAAAACTGGATTATAGATGGCAGACAGTTGGTGTCGTAAACCACCGCCTCTGTTCAAAGATGGTCGCTCACAGTGGACGTAAATGGCTTCTTTCACTCCTCTTTCAATGAGCTCACCCGAAACCCTGGCTGATTGGGACCCACACCCGCTTTCACACCTTGGCTCATGTGATTGGTAGAGGATCATCAGGGGGTCCTTTGTCCCTCTGTGGGGGGAAACTCCCACTGGGTTTAAATCTGGGACTCTCCACCATTTGACCTTAGAACTGAAGAAGCTTCTCGGATGAGAGGTGAAACGTCTTCAAGTAACTTAAAGAAGTCCAGACGCTTTCTTTGCAAGCTCCTTTGACTACGATGACCTGGATGACTGAGAACCTTCACAGACATAGTATGTCTGTAGTTAGTGCAGGCCATCTGATCAGAGCATTCTGCTTGGCCCGTTAAATTCAAGCTTATTGTTCATCGGTGGATTTGTCTTCTGCACACAGGTGGTTCAGATCTGGGCAGTTGGAGTCAGATGATGACTTTTAGAATCATCTTTTCTGACTGAATGACTAAAACTTACAGCATTTACCTGTCTGTAGTGAATCCTCCCACATTTCAGTCATTCAGTGATTAAAAGAATATGAACTTTTAATATTCATTCAGATGTTTTCTGACTCTAAATTTCTTTTGTCATTACTCAGCTTTTTCTAATATAAATTTTAAACATGTTCAGCTACTTTTCAACTTCTTCTGTGTGAACGTCAGCTTTCAACAGTTCTGCACTTTAGTTTTCAGGTGAAGAATTCAGAATAACATTCAGCAATTATTTCATTTCAGCTATCAGCATTCACGCTGCAGTTTCTTTAGAAAATGCATTTTCTAGTTACCTTTTGTTTCTAGCTTCTTATTGGTTGTTACATGAATGCTAGTATTTCTCAAACATAAAACTGCGACTGTAATAAATAACTAATAGCAGGTAATAGCTTCTCTTTCCCCTGGGTCACAGGTTGGCAATTTGCATAACTCTATTAACACACATACTATATGTATTCATTTATCCTCCCCCAGTTAGGTCTGTGATCCACCTGTCTGTCCCCAGCTGATCTTTTTCTCCTGTTGACAGTTCTTTTGATGTTGAAGTTTGCTGACACCTGCCTTAGTTAATTGTAAGAATATCACTTTATCTTAAACTTTATCTAAAGGTTTAAAACAAATCTATCCTGAAAAACAAACATTCATTCTTAACTTCCTCCACACCTCCTCTGTACTCAGTGTTGTTCCTCCAGTCTGTTAAGTCAATTTCCGCAGTGCCTGCAATTACCAGCTCCAGTTCCCTGGCATCAAACACAGATACCAACCTGGCATCCACCACCTGCAAAAACATTCAAAATATAAAACAGTGAGATCTTTTTTACACTGTACATTTAGGGGCACTAGAGATAAACTGGGTGATGCATAAAATGTGAAATATATATAAAAACTCTGTCACACTAAGCCATACCTCATAGAAGCCTCTGACCAAGCTTTCAGTCTGGTGCACCACTCCTCTCTCTATCCTCCACTTTACCATGCGCTCAATGTATTCCTTCTTGTTCTTCTCTGAGACAGGAATGTTGGCTCCACCGGGCTTCAGCTCCCTTTCTGTTATCTATGACAAAACACAATTATTTGGTGGATATCATGGATTGTTTCCTTTCTGAATCATGAACGGTTAACGAGATTCAAGCTACAGTGTCTTTCCTCCTCCTCTGCACCACTGTTCAAACTGCAGAAGAATCACTTTTCGTTCTCAAATCCAATTTCGAGATTTTCTACCCTGTTATTTGCAACAGCATATATTGGCAGCACATTCTGTATCTTCACATATATCCAACAACATTTCTCAAGTGTTTTGATGATGAAAGTAAATCTAGTATCTTTATTTTTCAATTATCCTACATTATATTCACTTACAGACGTGAACAGCATCCTACCTGACTGGACAGTGCTGTGCAACACCCACATTACCAAACTTGGTGTTGGTGACAGCGTGTGATGCTGTCTGGTGTTGCAGATTGCCTACCCTTGGTTGGTCAAGTTTGTTTATTTGTTGGTCAGAATTGTTTAGGCCCCATATTTTGGGACCCATGAAGACCTCTAGTGAATAAAGTTAACAAAAACTCAAAGTAAATGAAACGACTGTAAAATAATGAAAAAGGATTGATAAAACTGGCAAATCACTCAGTAACCTTCATCCACTGGAGAGACTGGTGAGACTCCTTACACTGCCAAGGCATCTGGGATGTTGGCTTGGTGTGAGGCCAGGATTATACCCGAGTTGTGTATTTTAATTTGGTAAATGGACTGGTGCTTTTCTACTCTACCTGGGCACTCAAAGCCCTCAATACAATTTGCCTCAGTCACCAACTCACACAAGCACTCTGCTTTCTCTAAGTCACGTTGAACTATCTAACATTCACACATAAGTATCGTATTTGGCATGTCGACTGAAGCAGCCAGGGAACCACCAACCATCCGATTAATAGATGGCCTGCTCTACTTCCTGAGCAACAGCCACCCCCATTTGTTGAAAGCATAGTTGGTGTACACACACACACACAAGCACGCACACACCTACATACACTGACCTGTCCAAAAACTTCTTCATTGACAGTGAAGGAGAGGTCCAGCATATCGTCTATGTCGTTGTCCTTCATCCACTGAAGAGACTGGTGAAACTCTTCATCCAAATACTCCAGATCACTCAGGTCACAGGGACTACAAGTTGGGAAAGGCGGATAATGTGTGTCTGCTGTCTTAGACCCACATACAGATTAACTTGTCCTCACACTGGCTCTGTTTCACAGTTAAAATCTGTTTAATGTACATATATATATATTTCAGCAAACTGTGTATACATTAGTCACTTTGTTAAGTACGTATTTCTAGTACTGAGTTGGACCCCTGTTGCCTTCAGAACTGCCATAATTCTTAATGCCAGACATTCAACAAGATGCTCACAGATTTTGACAGCAGTGGCACCTGGTGTAGTGCATCTGCGCCAAGCTCCTCTGCCTGCTTCGGTTGGTTGGTTATTTTCACATTACTATCAGCTTGAAGTGGTCTGGCCATTGTCCTTTGACCTCTGGCATCAACACATGTTCAGAGAACTGCCACTCACAGGATATTATATATTTGTCATACTATTCTCTGTAAATCCTAGAGATCCCAGCTTTTGAAATAGCAGACCAGCCCGTGTGACACTAAAAACAATGACACTTCAAAGTAACTTAATCACCTCTCTTGTCCATTCTGATGGTTGTTGTGACCATGTCTACAAGCATTAAGTTGCTGTCATATTATTGGCTCAATAGGTGCGCTGGACTTTACAGCTGCCAGAAGACTGCTGTGGCTGGTGTGGTTTGGGGTTCAGCTGCAGGGGAAGGGTGGTGGAGCAGCAGGCTCAGGGGACAGCGTCAGGGCAGAAACAGCTGATTCTGATTGGACTGATTGTTTTTTCCTCTCCTTAGTTTAGTATCTGCTGGGGCCTGGAGAGTAGGGATCGGCCCAAGGCTGAAGAAATGCCAAGAGGGCTGGAGATGGGTTGGGTTAGCGTGTGCTGTAAACACACACTGACCCAGAACACACTTCTATAGCAGCTATAGTTATAGCTGCAGTATGTTGGCCCACAAAATATTAAACCCTGGATTAAGAATGTGATATCACTCAAGACGAGCGAAAACATAGAATATATGTGTTAACGAGCAGCTGCTCAGGCGTACCTAACAAAATGGCAGGTGGGCATATACATACAGACATTTCATGTGCATTTGAGTGTGTCAACATACATCCGAAGTAGGCCTTTATAGAAGGGTCTGGTGAAGAAGGCATCCAGCAGGTACTGATGGATCAGAGCCATTCCCAAAATGCGACCACTGAATCGGAACCTGAGGCACACACAAACACAAAAGTTAAATATTGTGTGTGTGTGTGTGTGTGTGTTTGGGTGGGGTTTCAAATTGACTTTTACCACTCATGGTGATTGTCAACGAAGGCAGACATGGGACTGATCTGAACGGTGTAAGTGTCATTGGCAGAGTACTCAAACAGGCCATAATAAGGGTTAAACAGTTCTCTGGAAACCAAGAAGAAAAATTCTCTCGAGGGCCCACTGTAGTCCAACCTGAAACACACACATTTAGACTTTAGATTTCCTTTTTTTCTTTTCTTCCCTTCCTTGCCCCTCCCAGATACTCACCCCTCCTCCCCAACAAAGCTAACATAAAGCTTGCTCCGCTGTAGGTCTTTCCGGGAGTAACACATAATTTGGTTGAAGGCATCTTCAAGGAGTTGGTCACGACGAATGATCAGTCTAAGACAGACAGACAAGAGTGAAGACAGACAACTCCCAGCAGACAAAGAGTGCTGTATTTATCGGAACATAAGGCGCATTAAGCGAAACAAAACAGGCAGATAAGTCAAACTTTACTCAGTTCATTTTTTTTGCTTGCTTCATTTTCGTACCATTGACTCATTAATGTCAAATTCTCTGGCAGCTGCTCTATTCCCATGTTGTTGCAGTATATTAATGACTAAACTCGTATTGTGGATGGATTATCTCAGTTGTTCTCCTGACTGAAGTTTGGTCCGTTTACAGCATCCTGCCATGTGATTGCATTTGTCTCTGACCATCGGGAACCCTCACGTTAACTTTCATCGAGTGGAAAAAAGTTAGTGTTCTTCCTCTAACTTCACTGTGTTTATGTTATAATAATAATAATGATACATTTTATTTGAGGGCGCCTTTCTAAAACCCAAGGTCACCTTACAAGAGAAAAAGACATCAAATAAAATTGTAGATTAAAATAGATTCTAATAAATTAAAATACAGAAACCAGCAAAATACAACCACAAACAACAAATTAAAAACAAACAAACAAAAAACAAAAAAACATGATTTGACAGTAAAATCTGTATTAAAGCGAGTAAACCAGTTCAAACAAGTAGGTTTTGAGGTGTGATTTAAATAAGGGAAGGGGATCTATATTTCTTAAGGCTGAAGGAAGTGAGTTCCAGAGCCGAGGAGCAGGGCGACTGAAAGCTCTGAGCCCCATAGTGGTGAGGCGAGCAGAAGGAACAACAAGATGAGTGGCAGATGAAGATCTGAGAGAGCGGGAAACTGTGGTGATATGAAGCAGATCACAGGGATAATGAGGGGCAAGGTTATGAATACACTTAAACGTGAGAGCTAAGATTTTATCCTGGCTTCTATGGGCAACCAGTGAAGCTGCTGAAGAACTGGGGTGATCTGGTCTCTTAAGGGAGTACGAGTTATGACCCGGGCAGCAGAATTCTGAAGAAGTTGAAGTTTATGGAGGGACTTATTGGGGAGACCAAATAGAGGGAGTTGCAATAATCGATCCGGGAAGTAATAAGACTGGACGAGGACGGCAGCAGCATGGGGGGTAAGGAAGGGACAGAGTCAGCTAATGTTACGTAAGAGACAGTATGCAGACCGGGTTATGTAATTAATATGAGACTGAAATGAGAGAGTACTGTCAATATGACACCCAAACTCTTAACCTGAGGGGAAGGAAGGGTGGGAGAACTTTCAATGTTAATGGAACAACTGTGGTTAAGATAGAGGCCGTGCCAACAAGTAAAACTTCAGTTTTATTACTGTTGAGTTTGAGAAAATTGGAAGAGAACCAGGATCTAATCTCCATAAGACAGTTTGAGAGGGAGGTAGGTGGGAGGGATGAATTAGGTTTGGAGGAAAGGTAGAGCTGGGTGTCATCAGAATAGCAATGAAAATTGGTATTATATTTTTGGAATATATGACCAAGAGGGAGCATGTAGATAATGAATAAAAGAGGCCCTAATACTGAACCCTGGGGCACACCAGCAGAAACAGGATAGAGACTTGAAGAATGGGATTTAAATTGGATAAACGGAGTGCGGTCTGAGAGATAGGAGGTGAAGGGGGGTGTGACTAATGCCAGTGGATGCTAACCGGTTTAGGAGGATATTGTAAGACATGGTATCAAACGCCGCACTAAGATCCAGAAGAATGAGAATCAGCTGCCATCAGAAGGTCATTAGTAATCCTTAACAAAGCAGTTTCTGTACTATGATTGGGGCGGAAACCAGATTGAAATTGTTCGTAGAGATTATGGTTATTGAGGTATGAGTGAAGCTGAGAGGCAACAACTTTCTCAAGGATCTTTGAAATAAAGGGGAGCTTTGATATAGGGCGGAGGTTATCAAACTTATTGGGATCTGCACCAGGCTTTGTGAGAATTGGAGTGACGGAAGCAGTTTTCAGGGATGGAGGAATAACTCCAGTGTTAAGGGAGTTATGCTAACATAGCGATCACATAGCACAGGGGTCAGCAGGCGGCTCCGGAGCCGCATGCGGCTCTTTAGTCCTTATAGTGCAGCTCCGTGTGGTTTGGGAAAATAAATTAGAAGTATTTAGCTGAAGTGTATTTTATTTATATTCTTTTTTAACTTGTAGTTCTAAATTGGAAGATTATTGTGATATTGAAATATAAAAATAAAATTATATTCTATTATTTTTTTCATCGCTCAAAATAAGCGTCACACCTGCCGAAACGCCGTGCATTTATCGAGACTTTCGACCCCAGGTAGGCCAATTATGGATCTTCAGATCCACATTATGTCAGCAGCTGTTCTCCACCGTGAACATGAGAGGTTTTTGGACCAATTGTGTGTTCTCCATTCTTTAAGCACCGGTTCGAGCACCGTTTAAGCACCGGCACCGTTTCAAAAGTACCGGTTTGGTACTGGTATCGGATAAAACCTAAACGATACCCATCCCTAGGTAAAATATATATTTAGGCAGAATTTTGCAAATATCTATTTTTCATCTTTTAGCAGCATAGTGCTTTTTTTCCAATTATTTTTTAAAAGGTCAACGCTCCAAAAGCGCAAAGGCGATATGAGGGGGGCAGCTCACAACAGTTTTTGTTTGCTGGATCATTTTAGTTCAGCTGGGTGTCTTTGCTTTGGTTATGTTTCTTTAAGAGTTCAAAATGTGTTAATTAATTAAAAATGTAATTTTCTCTGTAGCACTTCACTTTAGTTGTTCACACAAAGCATAAAGGTAAAAAACAATATATACAGTGTTATCTTCATTTTAGATGTCAAAACGTATTTGCGGCTCCCAATGGCTCTCTGGGTCTTAAAGGTTGCTGACCCCTGTCTTAGCACATCCTTATATACCAGCTAGCCCAACTTCAGTAACCCTACAAACGTCACTGCTGTTTAGTTTTCTGTCTTCATTTATGTTGGAAGTGACAGCAGAGCTGTACGTTTGAATTTTTCAGAAATCTCTCAGTCAGAACATGCTACATCATGTTCAGGTGGAAACTAGCGAGCTAACTTCCTGCTAACTTCTAACTCCGTTAATTGTAATAAATACTTGTAATTGTTACACCTGGTAAAGCAGCAACACTGATCATTTTATTAAAGATTAAAGAATTTAGACAGAATTTGGACCTGAAGTAGACAGAGTTTTGGACCCAGATTACTCCGCGAGGCTACGGTAGCTGTAATGCTCCAACAATCCATCCAGTGGTGCGACTTTGTAGCTTAGCAAAGTCCTGCTAAAACATTTTCTGACAGATTTCTGAGCGCCGTGTACTGCAATAAATCGGTTTCGAGGTCAGTAAGCACAACCAGAACTCATACATAAGCGCACCGGATGTGTAAGTGTGCCTTACAGTGCTGAAAATACGGTAAATAAAAAATGATGAGAAAGGATGCCTTCTACAGTCAAAGCTACTGACTTACTTTAGCTTCCCTGGTCCTTGTCCATAGCCCTTAGTTTCCAGTTTCCTGTAGAAGTTTCGCAGTTTTGCCTCAAAGTCTCTCTTGTAGGGTGCTGGTGCTCTGGCGTTAGCTCTCTGAGTACCTACGCACACACTTAAATGTTTACTTTGATGGGTCATGTCAACAAGCTGACAGATAAAGCAGAAATTTCATTTATATATGCAGAATTCTACCAAGCAAGAATATGCCAATTAATTTCGTCACATGCACAACAACAGTGGTGCAGCTGTCATACAAGGGTGTTTGTTTGTAACTTGGGTTGCAGGTGCAGCTTCTGCACTTTACAGACAATGGACTGATCAGTTAAATCTGTGATTACTGAACAACCTGCTCTAACATGACTAGCTGTGTTCTGATTTTACCAATGGTTGTCAAAAACATTAAGTCTTTATTGTTGGTGTCGTTTGTCGTTCTTGTTTAAACACGAGTGTAAATTTCCACAGTTCAATGCACAGATGATGTGTAAGGACAGTTCAACACCATCGCAAGTAAGGAAGGAGGGAACGGCTTGGATAACAACCGTTGTACAAATTTCAGCTTTTCAGTTTAGCTCAGAGCCAAATTTCTTTCTGTTGAGTTCTGAGTTCAGTTCAAGGTCAACATTTCCTAGTTGGCCAATCCAGATATTCTACGTGAATCAGCTGTACAGCAATGTGAAGTGCACTTAACGAAAATATCAGCAAAGTACTCTGCAGGGCTCAAACACAGTAAAAGTAGGTTCCATATGAATTTGTGAGAGAGGGTTTGGGGATAATATTTTTTGCATGTGTTGGGTTTTTTTCACAATGACTTTGCTGTTGATCTTTTACCAGGTGAATTCTGTGGGGAAGAGACAGGTGACCCCCGAGGTGACTGGCAGTAGCTGGGGTGAAGTAAGGCATGAGGAGGCACATAGGACATCACTTCTTCTTCAAAGAGACTGCAGATGGAAGGTTGGAGTGGGGATGAAGGGACATAAAAAAGAAACCAATTCACTAAATGCAATTACTTCAGTAGAGCAGCGAGAAAATGAAAAAAAAAAAAGGTAATAACAAGAAGGGGATACACAACTAGTCCAATTAGAAAAAGGAAAGCCAAGAATAAGATAGAGGAGGTAAAGCAGAAATATGTCACCTTAGCAACATGACAAGGTCGGCAGCTCCTGACAGCCTGGCCAATCCTGACACTCCATCTGTGCGGATCAGCTGCACTTTCTCCCTGTTGTCACAGCAACATTACAATGGCAATGCTATTCATTAATGTATCCTATGCATGTATTTCCCTTTGACTTTGGCTACTTGAGGGGCAACTGGAGCAGACAAGATCCCAGTCTGCTCCAGTCTCTGTACGAACCCCATGCTCTCCGATGCAACCACTGGAGTACGAATGTGTGTGTTAGACAGAAAGCACTCAGAAAATAGCCCTGCATGAGGCTGTGTAAAGCGCTTTGAGTGCTCAGAGAGAGTAGATTAAGCGCTATATAAGAACCAGTCCATATTATTTGTGTGTTGTGACTGCTTCTTGCAGACAAAGGCAGTTTCTGCAACAAAATCTTTCTACTGGAAAGTCTTGGTTTGCAGTTGCAGTATGGTCTCCAGAAAATTGCAATTTTTATTTTTGTGTTTGCAACGACAGATTTATCATAGTCAGGACATTTTGCATTGATCTTTTCACATTTCCAGGCGTATTTGAAGGTTATAATCAGATTTTAGGGCTAGTGTTTTCAGCTTGTATCAATTTATAGTTTAAATATTAATTTAACAATAATCTTTAATATTAATTTCTAATATGTTTTTGTAAATGTTTCATCATTTTATTATTGATTTTTATTTCCATTTTCATTTGCATTTCTTTTGTCTGTGTGTCTTTGATTATTATGTTGTAAAATTTCACAAATTAATGGAAAAAAAATGTTGCAATGCAATTAGCAGTAGCACAATGAACTTTGCTTCCTTCTTTGATGATTTTCTCTTCTGACAATTAAGTTTTCTTGCAATAATTAAATGTTTCTAAACATGATACCACTGTCAAATAGGAACAAGGCACAGCAATATTTTTCATCTTGTCTGAGGTCTCTAATATATGAAGTTGATTCTTGTAGTTTGTTTCCTGCGAGCTGAATCGTGTTCCTCATCAAAGCTACTGAAAACACGTTTAAGTTCTAACTGGGTTCTTCCTAATGAGCCACATTCAACATGTCTTCATAAAGTTTAGCTCAAAAGTAATATTTAAATAAAAATCTGTCAAGATCACCACCGCTTTTAGGAAGTCAATCTCTATACCTTGAAACAGAAAACAAATTATGCCCAATTGGACTGAAATATCTACCAACTTGGATTTTTCATTTTTATTCTTTTTGTCATTTGAGACCCGTGGAGCAATCATAAGGTCTATGTGGAGTTTTCTGAAAACTCTTGCACTTAAACTCGACTTAAAACCGTGGGAACAGACGACAGGTCTGAGGGTTAAGGCGGTGGAGATGTGGATCAGAGGGATTGGATAGTGAAGAAGATTTCAAATAATGTTTGTGTACCAGACATTTCATCTAGAAAAGCTGTTTTTCCTCCCATATTTGTGCGGCAGTAAAGCTATGCATCAATGACACATAGTGGTGTTGTTTGTGGAGTTTGTGGAGTCCTGGCACGAGAAATGTCTTTTGAATATATTTCAAGCATGAAAAATAGCACTTTTAAACTTTTACAACTCGTGCTTGAAAATGACATGCCCAAAATGAAGTGATTATTTCTCTGCAATAAAAACTCTGTGTAACCATCTTGGTATCAAACTAAAGCTAACACTTGCAAGACTTAAGGGGCCATTATGTGTAAGTATCACAGCAGATGCCATTGCATCAAAGTAACTGAGAACAAAGAAAAAATCTAGTCACCAGATTAAGGAAAGCATTATATAAACGTCAAGCTGTGCATTTCTGTATGTGTGTACCTGAGTGCATGGTTCCGGTTAAAGTCAGGCTGCCTCTCCTGCAAAATCTCAAAGATGTTTGGTTGTCGTAGAAATGCCACAATCTTCTCATTGTAAGCTAGAAAAAAGTGAACAGACAATTTTTGTCAAATGTATTCATCTCTTCCTCTCAGATTCTTGTGTGTGCGTGCATGTGTGCATGTGTGTGTGTGTGTGTGTGTGTGTGTGTGCTTGTGCATGCACTAACCCACTGGTATTAAGTCTTGGCATGGGCCTCTGTTGGCAGATGTGAAGGTGCTGGAAGGTCGTGGAAGAACAGGTGGGCTAACATGACGAGGGTCCTCACCCATCTATAAAAACAGGATGTCAATAAACATGCTGCCCAGGTTTACATGATATGTAAGTGGAGGAAGAAAACATGTAACTATTCCTGTTATGATTAGAGGACCAATTTAAGTAGCTGTTTTAAAACAACTGTACTTTCTGTTGTCCATGATCATTACGTGTCCCTTACCAGTCGCCGAGTGGTCACCTCTCCAGCACTGTGGCTGCGCTGGCGAGTCAGGTGTTGGCGGTGAGCGAGGAGGCTCAGCGGCCGAGAGCTTTGGAGAGGCAGCCGGGGGTCAATGAACGTAGTGGCACGGCAGTTATGGTCTACAAAGAAAGGCTAGATGGGTGTGCACACAGATACACATACAAGCTGTCAGGTGTTAATCATTTTTAATTTGATTACAATTTTTAAAAAGTAAGAAATACTTGACAGAATACAGGGAGTGCAGAATTATTAGGCAAATGAGTATTTTGTCCACATCATCCTCTTCATGCATGTTGTCTTACTCCAAGCTGTATAGGCTCGAAAGCCTACTACCAATTAAGCATATTAGGTGATGTGCATCTCTGTAATGAGAAGGGGTGTGGTCTAATGACATCAACACCCTATATCAGGTGTGCATAATTATTAGGCAACTTCCTTTCCTTTGGCAAAATGGGTCAAAAGAAGGACTTGACAGGCTCAGAAAAGTCAAAAATAGTGAGATATCTTGCAGAGGGATGCAGCAGTCTCAAAATTGCAAAGCTTCTGAAGCGTGATCATCGAACAATCAAGCGTTTCATTCAAAATAGTCAACAGGGTCGCAAGAAGCGTGTGGAAAAACCAAGGCGCAAAATAACTGCCCATGAACTGAGAAAAGTCAAGCGTGCAGCTGCCAAGATGCCACTTGCCACCAGTTTGGCCATATTTCAGAGCTGCAACATCACTGGAGTGCCCAAAAGCACAAGGTGTGCAATACTCAGAGACATGGCCAAGGTAAGAAAGGCTGAAAGACGACCACCACTGAACAAGACACACAAGCTGAAACGTCAAGACTGGGCCAAGAAATATCTCAAGACTGGTTTTTCTAAGGTTTTATGGACTGATGAAATGAGAGTGAGTCTTGATGGGCCAGATGGATGGGCCCGTGGCTGGATTGGTAAAGGGCAGAGAGCTCCAGTCCGACTCAGACGCCAGCAAGGTGGAGGTGGAGTACTGGTTTGGGCTGGTATCATCAAAGATGAGCTTGTGGGGCCTTTTCGGGTTGAGGATGGAGTCAAGCTCAACTCCCAGTCCTACTGCCAGTTTCTGGAAGACACCTTCTTCAAGCAGTGGTACAGGAAGAAGTCTGCATCCTTCAAGAAAAACATGATTTTCATGCAGGACAATGCTCCATCACACGCGTCCAAGTACTCCACAGCGTGGCTGGCAAGAAAGGGTATAAAAGAAGAAAAACTAATGACATGGCCTCCTTGTTCACCTGATCTGAACCCCATTGAGAACCTGTGGTCCATCATCAAATGTGAGATTTACAAGGAGGGAAAACAGTACACCTCTCTGAACAGTGTCTGGGAGGCTGTGGTTGCTGCTGCACGCAATGTTGATGGTGAACAGATCAAAACACTGACAGAATCCATGGATGGCAGGCTTTTGAGTGTCCTTGCAAAGAAAGGTGGCTATATTGAATGTCAGAAATGTATATTTGTGAATGTGGAGATGTTATATTGGTTTCACTGGTAAAAATAAATCATTGAAATGGGTATATATTTGTTTTTTGTTGAGTTGCCTAATAATTATGCACAGTAATAGTCACCTGCACACACAGATATCCCCCTAAAATAGCTCAAACTAAAAACAAACTAAAAACTACTTCCAAAAACATTCAGCTTTGATATTAATGAGTTTTTTGGGTTCATTGAGAACATGGTTGTTGTTCAATAATACAATTATTCCTCAAAAATACAACTTGCCTAATAATTCTGCACTCCCTGTAAGTGTAGAACAGTTAGATACGATTGAGGATCTGAATACAGCTAAACTGTATTCAGATCCTCAAAAATTCATGAAGTGTAGACATTGGGGCACTGACTGATTACAGTGCCAGCCCTACCTTGCCGGTGTGGTCGTGCTTCATCTCCCAACCCCTGGGCAGCTCCAGCTGTTTGTTAGCAAACATGTTGAGGAAGGCCACCAGGTCCCTGTTGTGCTGATAGCGCTCAAAGTGATGAGCATCCCGACGAACCTTACTGATCATATGCTTCAGACATGTGTTGGTGGTGAACATGTGGTAGGCACTCTAGAACCAGGAAAGAGATTCCAGTAGACAGGAAGGAGATTTAGCACAGAGGAAACACATCAAGAAAAGAG
Organism: Perissodus microlepis; assembly: GCF_051167445.1. Classification (NCBI taxonomy): domain Eukaryota; kingdom Metazoa; phylum Chordata; class Actinopteri; order Cichliformes; family Cichlidae; genus Perissodus; species Perissodus microlepis. The sequence goes on along the minus strand of NC_140482.1, from coordinate 2,066,075 downwards.
TAAGTTTTAAGTGCCTCGTGCTACTATTACACTATGTAGTCACTATCATATGCGCACATTTCAGAGGGAAAGCAAAGGGCATGGCTGTTGTGCTTACTACTCACAACCACTACACGATATAGGTGCTGTTTTGTATGAGCTGAAGCTTATTCGGGTGCTTTGAGTCTTGGATTTGAGTCTTTTGCATTTTACGAAAATACACTATGGAGCCACTGCTGCTTTGTACTGTATAGGTAAGCGACTATATCATTGCAGTTACTACAGTATGTGTGTGAGGCTTTTCTAATGCTGTTAATAACCTAGTAAACACCTTCAGTATGCACCATCAAGTATTTCAAAAGATTACAATTTATTCTATCTATCACATACATACAACGTTAAATATTTTGTCCATTTTATTTGTATGGCAATGTCAGCCTGTCAGTAAGCCTCAAGTTTGGTCAAATTAAATATGAGACTTTTAGACATCTTTGTCCAACTAAGAACGCAGGCTTGAGGCCATGTTGCCCTCAGGACTACCTACTTTTTTCATATGGTTTAGAAATACCTGGGAGGCAGCAAGAGAGAAGGAACTGAAGAATGTGAAGTTGAGAGTACAGACTTTAAATGACTGGTAAAGGGAGAGAGCTTGCTGATGTATGATGGACAGAAAGAAGGTCAATATATTTTGTGTGCAAGAGACAATATATCTTGGAAGAATGGAAGGCCAGCAGCATTAGAGGATTCAAGAGGCTCTAATGCTAGAGGCTTCGAATGATGTACTTTTCTTTTTCACTCACTATGTGTTTACACACTGAATTTAATCATTAGTTATTATTAATCTCCGATTCTCTTCCACAGAGTGTCTTTGTCGTTTCTTCCCTCACTCCCAACCCGTTGCATCAGATGTCCAGCCCCTCCCAGGTTTCTTCCTATTAAAAGGGAGTTTCTTTCCCACTGTCACCAAAACACTTCCTCAGAGGGGATCATATGATATTGGAGTTATCTATGTTTTCTTTGTATTATTGTAGGTTCTTTGCCTTACAATATAAAGCATCTTGAGGCAACTGTTTTTGTGTTTTCTTGGCGTTATATAAATGAAATTGAACTGAATTGAACAAATATAAGCAAACTCACAAACTCTTTGTGTGCAGTTTATTGCATATTGCATCTGCTAGGTGCAGCTGCTGTATTTTACAGGGAGATAAAAGAATGCAAGCTAACTTGAAATGATGACGTATGAAGACAGGATACGACAGGATGAAGAGGTAAGGAGTGCTCAGTGGTATTTGATAAACTGCAAATTTAAGGCTTACATGTAATGTCATCATTTTAATTAGCTATTCGTTCTGTATATGTTGCTTTGACAAATTATGTATTTTCATATAGTAAAATGTTCTGCAAAACAAACTAAGGTATTGTACCTTTGTGTTAATCAAATGATGATGAAAATACTAGTTTTAAGAAGAATAAACAGGTTACAATGTCGTACTATGGTGAGTTTAAAGTTCTGTGTTGAACCGGTTTACAGTGGTTGAGGCGTTCGAGAGTCAGATCAAGTTTTGCAGATATTAGTTTGTATTAAGTTGGTGATACTTAGAGTTACTCCCTAAATTCAGTATTTATACTACCTGTACACTGTCCAGTATTAAGACAGTATAAACTGTATAGTGTCAGTGTAGGGGACGGACATCAGCCAGGAGACATGAAACATCTGCTTGCATCTTGTTGAATTCAGTTGTGTGAATCCACAAAAAGCAGTAAACCTCAAGCAGCAGCAGGTCAGCTGATCACAGGCTGTACACCATGAAAATCTAGTTCACATTAGAAATTATTCATTCATATTTAAATGTTTTAGATTGATCATGAAACAAATTTTAACATGACTTAAAATGCAGTTTTCAAATGATGATTTTATTTATTAAGGGAAAACGTACATGTCCCTATGTGGAAAAAATGATTTCCCTCTCTAATAACTGCAGGATCGCTGTCCTGCTGCATAACCTAAGTGTATTTGAGCTTCTGATCAATCAGTCTGAAGCCCAAATACTTCTTTAGAGTGTGGCATGATGCATTGCTTTTTAAGATTTTTAAGCTACTTTACTTTGTCAGCCAGGATCTATTTGAGTGACTTATTGATTCAACATCAACAACAATAATAATAACAATAATAATAATAATTTATTTGAGAGTGTTGATGCGGAAGTATAAAAAAAAGGTCAAAACGAGTTGTGCCATGTCTCTGTGGATCTAGAGAAAGCACATGCTGGGGTGCCAATAGAGGAACTGTGGAGGTGATTGAAAGAGGATTTCACGATGCTGGGTCTTTTGACTCAGCGTTTTGAGTTTTAGTTTATTTTGATGTTTATGGTTTATGTTTAAGTTCATTTGTTTATTAGTTTCCCCGTATGTTTTCAACCCCTCTGTTAAGTCTACTTTGTCCTTTATGTGTTTCATGGCTGCATGTCTTTTGTTGTCAAGTTCATGTTGTCACATCTTTGTTTCATTATGTTTCCTATTTTATTTTGAAGAGGTTCTGTGTTCCTGTGTTTAGCTTTACGTTTCCCCTGTGACGTCGTTATGCTCATTTGTTTCAGCTGTTTCCACTTCCCTCATTATCCTCCTGTGTGTATTAAGTCTGTGTGTTTTCAGTCATTCCTTGTCAGGTCGTCTGCTTTGTTCACGTCATGCATCCAGTTTTTGTCCATGTCTCCATGCCAGGTCCCACGTGCACGGTTTTTTCATGCTTTAATCTTAGTTCACCCAGTTTAATTTATTGTTTAGTTTCACCTTTGCCTTTTATTTTGTACTTCTTTGCCAGCCTTAATAAACGGCTCATTTTTTGTTATTCCACGTCACGTTTCACATTCTGTTTCGGTCTGCATTTGAGTCTTTTTTTGCAATACATACAGTCTGCCACAGCCAGACTGTGACAGAGGAACTGGAAGTCAGGAGTGGCAGAGAGTATGAGGATAGTGGTGAGGTGTCGAGTAAGAGTGACATGGTTTGGGGGGGTTTGGGGGTGGGATTACATCAGGTATTCGCTTTGAGCCCCTTAACTATCTGTGGTTAGAATCATAAACTATGGCAAGCCAAAAGCTGATTCTATTCTTTTGCTTTTATTCAAAATGTTTTTTGAATTTCTGCCAATGAGGAAACAAGGAAAACACTCTTCTGACTGACACAGATCACAGTCTATTTACATTTTTCTTAAAAAACAACAACTACATTTTCATTTTTTTTCTTCAAAATATAACAGTAGAGTAAGGTTAGGGTTATCATCTTTGATGACCTCAAAGGGTTAATAAGTGCGTTGTTTAAAATCCCTTTCTTGAAACAAATAGAATGTGGTCTGTTATGAAAAGAAAGACACATGAATGGAAGTAAAAGAATAACAAGAGATAGAATGTAAGTAAAAAGTGTCCATACAGGGTTGGAATGCAGCACAGTGAAGAATTCAGGGCTGGTGAGGAACTTCGCGCTAGGGGACTGAAGCAGCAGGGTTAGGCGAGACCTGGGACTGGACTGTGGCAAATTGCTGTCCCTACGTAGCTCTGCAAAATATACCAGAATCATCAAAATAAAAAAAAGAAAATCACAGGGGAAGAACATGGATCAGGATTTTGTGCCGTGTAGAAGAGGGCTACCTGGGAATGAGGGTTGCATATCAGTCTCATCAGCTGAAAGCTCATTGGGTAGCTGCTCTTCTGGTCTACTGTCGTTGGTCATTGTCCTACGTATACTTTGATACCTGCAAATTTATGTGTACAGTAACAATTAATGATAATGTTACTAAAAACAAAAAAATGGGAAGTGGCAAATTCATTTCCATTTTTAACTGAAACTTTGGACGAACATCTAGTTTGCGAATCTTCATGTGCATATGTTTGTTTTCTGACCTGCGATTTAGCTGTTCCATCTGCTGTATGGAGTTAGACCTCTGAAGAGTTTGTGGGGCCGGGGGTGCGGTTGGACGTTGCCATGTTGTTGTTCTGTTCACGTGGTCCACATAGAAAATGCGACCATGGCTGTCTATGCGAGCCTCCCAATCTGGATCACACACAATGCAACAGAAGAACACATATAGTAGTTCTCCAAAAGTTGATTCTGTTCATCTGGACGTAGCGTTTTGTGGGAGAAACGTTTCGTCACTCATCCAAGTGACTTCTTCAGTCTGCATCAAGACATATAGTAGCTGTTTTTCATGTAAGAATATAGAGGTTTCTAAACTAAGGTTTTATGAACAAAAATGACACAGTAGATTATATATAATTATAATCATATATACATATAAAATTTTGGCCTTAAAGTTACAGAACTACTGACTACAATCTACAATCTAGCTGTTTTTAAGATTAAAATACAAAACTGAATCTGTGGCTTATGGGTTTATTACAAATGAGAAATTCTAGCATTTAAAGCTAAGGTTGAAAATTCAAATTCAGTAGCAAATTCCACATCTGAAAAATAGTAACACACATTTGTGTCAACTTGTCTAGTCATACATACATGTAATTGGAAAGGCCAATTACAGTATTTTCCACACTATAAGGTGCACTTAAAATCCTTTAATTTTCTCAAAAATCAACAGTGCTCCTTATGTATGAATTCTTGTTGTGCTTACTGACCTCGAACCGATTTCATGTGCTACACGGTGCTCAAATATCTGTCAAAAAAAATGTTTTAGTACAACTTTGGTAAGCTACGAAGCCGCACCGCTTGATGGATTGTCGGAGCATTACGGCTGCCGTAGTCAGGAGCCTCGCAAAATAATCTGGGTGCGCTTCAGGTCCCAAAGTCAAACGAACACTCGGCATCACTGAGAGTTACAAAACAGTCTAAATTCTTTCATCTTTAATAAAATGATCAGCGTTGCTGCTTTACCAGGTGTAACAATTAAGTTTAACATCCAGGCATCCATGAAAACAGTTTATTAACGGAGTTACCAGTTAGCAGGAAGTTAGCTTGCTAGTTTCCACCTAAGCATGATATAGCATGTTCTGACTGAGAGATTTCTGAAAAAATTCAAACATACAGCTCTGTTATCACTTCCAACATAAATGAAGACAGAAAACTAAACAGCAGTGACGTTTGTAGGGTTACTGAAGTTGGGCTAGCTGGTATATAAGGATGTGCTACGTGATCGTAGCGACACAGCTATGTTAGCATAACATAAACACAGTGAAGCTGGAGGATGAACGCTAACTTTTTCCCACTCGTTAATGGGAGGGTTCCCGATGGTTAGGGATAAATCGCAACGCAGGATGCTGTAAACGGACCAAACTTCAGTCAGGAGAACAACTGAGTTAATCCATCCACAATACGAGGTTAGTCATTAATATACTGCAACAACATGGGAATAGAGCAGCTGCCAGAGAATTCAACATTAATGAATAAATGAAGTGGAGGAAGCAAGAAGAATGAGCTGAGTAAAGTTTGACTTATCTGACTGTTTTGTTTCACTTTATAATCCGGTGCGCCTTATGGTCTGAAAAATACGGTATCTAAATTCCTTATCACAGCTCCTGTGCTATATCTTAATATCCTTAATCTTCCTCAAACTGCTTAATCCAGAAGACTTCTAGGGACCCTAGTACCTTATGCATAAACCCTGACTGCTATACACAACCTTCAAACTTGAAGATATCTGGTAAAGAAAATATGTGTATGCGGTTTCTGTGCTGTATTGTGTACTTTAATGTTCTTTAAAACAGACATACACACACACACACACTCACCAGGGGGCAGTGGTTCATCTACTCTCTGGTAGCGACTGATGTCATGGCGAACAGATGGCAGGGAGTGAACAGACTGGTGGCCATTGACCTGTTCTGTGGCACCTGGATAAAAACACATAAACAAGCACATAAAAAATTAGAGCATCAAAATGAATATAAGAAATCCAGAAAAGTCAATTTTTTTATAGTCATGGTTCATAACAGCTCTGCTACTTAATATAATTCAATAACATGAAAAGGTTAAATAAACACAATTGTTCCCTTTAAAGCCAGTGTATTATTTGTTTTGAATTAAGTGCCACTACAGTCTTTCATTAATACTTCCTGATCGCTCGGTTACGATTTTTTTTTTTTAACAAGGTTATTCATCTTGCGCTGGACTGGACCCCAAATGGCACAGCCATACCAGGCTTGGCACAGAGGAAAACCTATTGACACTTGAAGCACCCATCTGTAGGCAAAGAGCTGAAAGTCACCAGTCTGCCCTCCTGTGTGTCTTTACAAATTTCCTGTGCATGAATCTCAGGATTTTGTTGAAATGTTTAATAAGCCTGACAACAATTTGAATCGTACGTTCACACTGCAGGCGAAAGCGCATCAAATCTGACTTTTCTGACCCTATGCGACCCATATCCGATCATGGTATGACAGTGTGAACGGCACAAATCTGATATTTTCAAATCCGACCTGGGTCACTTTCGTATGTGGTTCTGAATCCGATACATATCTGATGTTTCAGAAAGCGACTGCTGTTTGCAGTTAGCTCCTAGCATTTCTCGACAGCTCTGCCTCCTTTTCGACTACCCGGGACATTTAAATAATGGATACCTCGTATACAAACAAATTCATGCTTTTCTCCTCAACAGAGAGCGTTCCCCGATTGAACAACAATGCTGTAAAATAAGAACAATGGCTCCTAAATACAGACTTAATAATACAGACTTAGTAATGTGTCACGTGAAGATTCATCAGCCAGATGTTTACTGATGATCGACAGTGACAGCAGACATCATCATCACTATTCCAACAATCCTCTCCACACAGACAAGCATAAACACACTCGACTATCACTAAATCAAATTTAACACGCATTTGTAATGACGCTAGTTCAGTTTACAATAGGGTTCATTCGCTTGGTCAGCAGGTGGCAGTATCCTCGTACACTGGGGAGTAAACTGCCATTAAACGAACAGAAGAAGAAGAAAACACTTGCACATGCGCGGTACGGATCGGGTAGACCCGATGTGTACGGTCCGACTTTGCACATGTGCAGTAAGGATCGGGGAGTCCTGATCCGTAACTATCTTTCGTTTTTGTCTACATTATATTGAAATGTTTCATTATTGCAAACAATTTAAGATATACTTATTATTCTTAACATCTTAACAGATACTCTGACCCGTAACTATCGTTAAATGCTTCGACCGGAAGTAGACACCTTTCGCACATGCGTGGTACCGATCGGGTTTCCGGTACCGATCGGGTAGTGACACCGACAGCGCACTGATTTTGAAGCGTCGGTGGGCGCTTTGTGTTTACGTCCTTCTTGCTCTGGATTCTGAAGGTTTCGTCTCTCTCCAAACAATATTGACTGAACCAGCAGCAAAAGACGATCCAAACTACGCTTCACATAAACATCGTCACAAATTCACTCTGACTTTTGCTGTTTTGCTTCCACCAGGATAAAATCACACTTCATGTAGAGCTCTCTCTCTCTCTCTCTCTCAGGAATAGTTTCCCATCTAAAAATCTCTTTTTTGCATTATTCGCTTAATTATTACCCACCAGTCTACGGTGTCGGCCGCTGTTTTTTTTTGTTTTGTTTTTTTACTTACTTCCGACAAGAAAGACAAATTTCTGCTGTTCATTACTGAACAAATTTCAACTTTTTAAAATTATGCAAAATTGCAAAAATGCTTCGCTGTGTCTCTAATCAAACCTCTGTAACTTTGCTCTGCTTCACTTCGTTTTTGATCTACTGCACAATATTTTTTAAGGTCATCTGCTATAAAAACCCAGACCAGGAAAACCTGGTCTGGGTTTTGTTTTTCTGTGTTTTATCCTCAGTTTCTTTGACACAAAGGAATCTGCTGTGATGCTCACACCTTTGATAAAGTCTCACAAGTGTCAGCTTTCTTTTTATAGATATAAAAATATAGATATGTACTGATAAGTGATCAGAATTATAATATTTCTGACTGTCTGAGGCAAAATTTCCCTGATTCACATCAAATCGTGGATCGAATCGATTTGGGACCTTGTGAATCGGAATCGAATCGATTCTAGAAATCAGTGACGATACCCAGCCCTAGTCAAGAGCTCATATTACCCCAGTTCTTCAGCAGCTTCACTGGTTGCCCGTAGAAGCCAGGATAAACTTTAAAATCGTACTTCTCACGTACAAGTGTATCCATAAGTCTGCTCCTTCCTATTTGTGTGACCTGCTCCATATCACCACTGTTTCCAGCCCTCTCAGATCCTCATCTGCTATTCATCTTACTGTTCTGTCCGTGGGTCTCATCACCTCTGCTCCTCGGCTCTGGAACTCTCTTCCTCCAGCCATAAGAAATATAGACTCTCTTCCCACATTATTTATATTATATCATTATTATTATTTTTATATCATGCTGGATCCTGGTGTGGACTGGACAATGTGTTAGGACTGAAAGGATGCCACATTCTTTTAAAGAAAATGATCCACTTATGGAGGGCTGAATTTAAAGACACTCCAAAAGTCCAAGTGAAAAACTGATGGGGCAAGCTAGTTCATTTTGCTGAAATCTTATTGCAGCAACTCAGAAAGGTACCTGACAACGTTGGGGCATGCTCCTAATGAGACGACAGATGTGTCCTGGGGAATCCCTTCCCAGATCTGGACCAGGGAATCACTGAGCTCCTGAACAGTCTGAGGTGCAACCTGATATCGTCAGATGGATTGAAACGTAATGTCCCAATGGTGCTCTGTTGTATTTAGGACAGGTTAACATGTGGGCTGGTCAATGGTAACAGTTCCTTTATCCTCCAGGAACTGCCAGCATACTCTCACCACATGAACCCAGGTATGCAACAAGAGGAACCTAGGACCCACTCCACCAGTGTAGGCACTTAGAATGGTTCCAAGGATTTCATCTTGATGTCAAATGGCAGTTGGGGTCCCGTTGTCTGACTTTTAGAGGTCTGTGCGTCTCTCCATGGACATGCCTCCCCAAACCACCACTGACCCATCATCAAACTGATCATGCTGAACACTGCTACAGGCAGCATCATATTTGGAAATCATGTATCGGTATTTCAGGAGCAGGACCACGCCTCCTAACATGCTCCTTCCAGTTGCCATCTATATATGTTCCTCCAGTTTGGCAAGCTGTTCATTCTCGTTTACGTGCCCACCCTCCTTCCTTGTTCTCAATTCTTTAACTTCTTCACTTCTATTTAGTGCATGAGGATCTGCCAGGCCCGGGAGCCTTTGCCAGTCCCCTTCGAGGCCTTCCCCAAACCGCAGCTCAATTCATGTCCAAGCATCACCTTTACCTACTAAAACGCTGTCAAACCTAAAATGAGGACGTGGGCCCAGCTAGTGAAATATAAATATACTCCATGGCTTCTACTGAAGAGAGTTCAGTAGACGACGTGGGCTCTCATGCCACCCTCATAAAGTCTGTTTGTGAATCAGAATCAGAAACTTTATTGTCATTGTCACGAGAACAACGAAATTAAGAATGGTCCCCGATCATTGCATCATCCCTAGCAATATCAAAATATAAATAAAACAATAAAATTCAATAAATAAAATAGATAGAATACTTAAAATACTAATAAGATGTAACAGTAAAACATTCACATACATTCCCACACACATGCTTCAGACCGTGCATAGATTAACACAAGAGTGGCGTGATGGACATTTTTTTTGTAGTATTCAGATGTGTTATTGCAGTTGGATAACAGCTGTGTTTGAGTCTATTAGTCCTTGCTCTGATTGCCCTGTACCGTCTGCCTGAGGGCAACAGTTCAAACAGGGAGTGGCCAGGATGTGAAGTGTCTTTTATGATGTTTTGGGCCTTTTTAAAACAGTGGGTGTTGTGTAGAACTTCCAGTGTGGGGAGAGGGCAGCCAGTGATCTTTTGGGCGGTGTTAATGATCCCTTGGAGTGCTTTCCTCTGAGCCCCTGTGCAGCTAGTGTACCAAATGCATATGCAGTAGGTTAGAACACTCTCAATGGTGGCTCTGTAGAAGGACACCAGCAGTTTCTGTGTGATGTTATTCCTCCTGAGAATTCTCAGGAAGTACAGTCTCTGTTGGGCCTTTTTCAGCAGCTCGGAGGTGTTCACACTCCAGGAAAGGTTCTCCTCTATATTGAGTCCCAGGAAGCGGAAGCTTGCCACCCTTTCTACACAGTCCCCATTAATGAATAGTGGTTGGATCTCTGCCTTTTTCCTTCTGAAGTCTATTATGAGTTCTTTGGTTTTTGAAGTGTTGAGGAGGAGGTTATTGGCCTTACACCATGACGTCAGCTGCTCCACCTCGTCTCTGTACGTAGACTCGTCTCCCTTGGAAATGAGCCCCACCACTGTGGTGTCGTCTGCAAATTTCACAAAGATGTTGCTGTGGTGGCGAGGAGTGCAGTCGTGTGTGTAGAGAGAGTAGAGCAGTGGACTGAGCACACAGCCCTGGGGTGAGCCAGTGCTGAGACGCAGGGCTGAGGATGTGTGATGGCCAACTCTGACTCTCTGTCTACGGCCCGAGAGGAAGCTATTGATCCACATGCAGGTGCTATATGGAAGCCCCAGGTCTTGTAGCTTGGCCACCAGTTAGTGTGGAAGGATGGTGTTAAAAGCTGAGCAGTAATCAACGAAGAGCATCCGCACATAGCTACCATGCTCTTCCAGGTGTGTTAATGCAGCATGGAGTGCTGTGGCTACAGCGTCTTCGTGGACCGGTTTGCTCTGTAGGCAAACTGGTGTGGATCCAGGCTGCGGGGCAGGGCTGCTGTGATGTGTCTGCGGACCAGCTTCTCAAAGCATTTCATTACCACTGGGGTGAGTGCCACCGGTCTGTAGTCATTCAGGCCGGTGGCACTCATCTGATTGTTGTCACTGAAATTCACACCAATGACTTGCTGGAAATCATTTTGTAGGGCTCTGGCAGTGCTCATCCTGTTCCTCCTTGCACAAAGGAGCAGACACTGGTATTGCCAATGGGTTAAGAACCTTATATCGGCTGGTTCAGCTCTCCTAGAGTAACTATCTCCTGGAATCACTTCCATGCTGTTGAGACCATGCTAGGAGCAAGCCTTCTGGCAATGGCACGTATTGATGTGCCATCATGGACTGGATGGCAATTTCCGTTTCTGTCAGTATGGAATTGATGTATTGATTTCGTATTGAATATGTCATTCCTTTATTGGACTACCTTTGCAAAGTCTGTAGGGTCCAGACATCGACCCTAGCCAAATGCATAACCAGTGAAAAAACAGTCCAAAAAAAAAAAAAAAAAATGAGGATGTGGAGAGGCAGATAATCGACAAGTAGTTTGATGGTGTCGTACCCTTGTGGGGATCTTTTATGATTAGGACTGTTCTGCCCTGTGTCAGTCTGGATGAATACCTGCTGTTAGTAGCTCCCTTACTTGTCCTGCCAGGTCATTGAGTGCTGTTAGTATAGAGATGCAGGTAGAGGCAGTAGAGGGGCACTATTTGTGATCAACTATGAAAGGTCACTATTGTGACCTTTAACTTTTGTGATAATTAGACCAATTAAAGTAAAAAGATGAGTTTTGGTGCAGTTTTTGGTGCATAAATACTACATGCAATAGTGAGCAGACTGTGTATTCAAATGTATAATATAATGCCCTGTATAATCATAATGGTAATAGGGGTAGCATGAGGATTGGGTTGTAATCATTATCTGGCTGGGGCCTTTCTGTATGGAGTGTGTATGTTTTCTTCATGGCTCCTCCCACAGTCCAAACATATGCAGTAAGTGGAGTTAGTCTGTCTTCATGCATGCTCAGTCATCCAGTTAAGGAAACCAGTTAGTCAGTGGTGCTGGTGTCAGTCATTCTGCAGATGTTTATAAGGTTGGGGAAACCTTCAGTCAGCTGAAACTGAAGAACTGATGATTCTAAATTGTCCATAGGTGTGAATGTGGAACATGACTACGGATGATGTCTGTCTGTGTTGACCCCGCGACAGACTGGCGATCTGTCTCGGGTGTACCCCACCTCTAATCCTATCACAACTTGGATAGCCCTCCCATAGCCCCAAAGTTTGATAAGTGGAAAGAGAATGCATGGATGGATGGATGCTTAATAATAATAAAAATAATAATAATAAGAAGAAGAAAATATTTGTGTAAATGGTCAAAAGAACATTTGGTTAAACTTTTGCTCAGTGCCTTGGATATGGGTTTTTACATATGGATTTGTTGATCTGGTTAGATGTGCAAAGGTCATGTTAAACTTTCGCATTGTTACACATGAAACCACTCGCATTTAATGTAAAAAATATAATTACTATAATCATTAAAAGATCAGGCTGAAAATCTGAAAAGTCCAGATATACATGGCCAAGGTTTTTATTTTTAAAAGATGCATTTCTTACTCTCTATATACTTGAATAATATGTAATGCCTGGATGAATTAAACTCCTCTGGTATGGACAGATCTATTGCTCAAGATAGCTACATTACAGAAGCAGAAAAATTATTCAATATGTTGTTAAAGAATTAGGTTTGTTACATATGAGGATAAAACTACAGCAGACTTGTATTCTTCTTCTTACAGCATGTGAACAATGTGGACCCAAAACAGTACAAACAGAAAACTGCATAACATGATGACGAGCAGGCAAAAGCTGAGGGTACAAATAAACACGGAGACACTTGCAGAAAGTGAACATACAGGCGCAAGCAACTGGGAAATCGTGGCTGAGGAAAGTAAAACTGAATAAAACACATAAAAAAGTCTATCAAAATAAAACAGCAAATAACATACGAAGGAACACTTATAACTATAAAACCTAAAGACTAAACTGAGAGTATAAAAAGCAGACAAAACCTGCAACCGGAGATTTGCACAATCAAATGAAAAACTATGAGTGAAAACACAAGGAGTCCTTTGAATGTATTTGGTACTCCTGTATTTTTTCTGTTTCTTTTTGTATACTTTATATAATAAAAAATGAAATCGTGTTTGAAATTTTTTTTCAGTGCCTTTAGCAGAACCTACCAGCTTTAGATGTCATGCTTCTTCCTTGCTCAGCCATGCAGGTGGATAGCGAAGGTGGTGCTGGCCCATTTGCCTCGCTGCTTGATGACTCCCCCGGTTCCTCCTCTGCCTTTGGAACAACTGCTTTTCTTGTTCTCACTTCCTGAAAGAAATGAGAGAGGAAACATGCAGGGGTGAGGCTTTGTCAAAGCTCTTGTCAAGATGACAGTGATTGTCAGCAATAAACTATTGATAATTTATAGTTTCAATTCAGCTTTTAAAGGTAATGTGCCACATGTAGAACCAATATTAAAGAGGGATGATGCTCCTAAAGTCATAGTGCCTCACCTGAATGGGAGAAAGAGGACCAAGTGAGGGATTGCAGTGTACTTCTGGGTTTTTCCCCATCCTGATGCTGTGCTCCTGACTTGGACATTCCCCTGGAGATTCTCCAGATCTGACTTCAGCTGCCTCAGCCCTTGATACCTGAGATGAGTTGGAAGCTGTAGCAGTTTCTCCAACAACCTGTGCAGCCATTGCTCTGGCAGCTTCTTCAATTCTATCTGCTGATTGATGTGTCTGTATTGGGAGTGCAGCAGCACCTTCTTGTGCTCCTGCTCCAGCTTCAGGCCCTGCAGTGTTGGCTCCAGACTGAGCACCAGCAGAAGAACCTGCCTCTCCCGTGGCCTGAACTCCAGGCCCTGCCTCACATGAGCCCTGTGACTCGCCTTTTGAACCACTGCTCCCCTGTGGAGACTCAGGTGTAGCTGAGTTGGTATTCTGCTGTGTCTTTGTTTCCAGCGATTGATCCCAGTGCTGCCCAGCTCCTTCCTCATCCTCATCTGAGTCAATGTGTAGCATGGCACTGAGCCGTGTGTCTGTGGGAAAGCTGGAGCTGAGCTTTGGTAATGGCCCTGCAGCAGGTCGGTCCCCAATGCTCCTGGGACCTTCGAGGGAATCTAGGTAGTCATTAAGTGACACCTGCCTTTGGGTGAAGCTGCCAAGAGCCACAGGAAGCAGATTCACCTCTCCCACTTGCCCAGGCTCCTGCCACACACTGTCATCACCATAGTAACATGAACCATTAACATATAAGGAGCCCTCATCAGAACCAATGCGAGAAGGTCCACATGTAGCACCTAAAGACGAGGAGAGCTGATGGAGATCTTCGTCGTCAGAGGGACTCCCAGGGTCACCATTCATCACACCACCCAGGATCGTTCCCAGAGGGTCTGGCGAAGCTTCTAGAGCAGAAAAGAGGATGGATGAGAAGGAGAGGATGTGACAACTGAGAGATAAATAACGTGTGCTTTCATGACATGTTAGCAGAACAAAAACAACACCTCCCACTTCCTCGTCTTCTTTCAGGTGTTTCTGTTAGGGCAGGGATGTCAAACTCAAATACACAGTGGGCCAAAATTCAAAACTGGAACAAAGCCGCGGGCTAACGTTAATATTTATTGAAATATATTTATTCCTCCAGATATAAGAATGAATCTTTTCTTATGGACTCAAACACGTTTTGCTGAAAAACTGAATATGGAACAAGCAAAGCTTAATACTAAACAATATATATATATATATTAGCTGTATAATACCAGTAGGCCAGCTCTAATAGTAATTTGGTATGGCTTCGCGCCAGAGTTTGACACCTATGTGTTAGGGGTTGCCACGGGGGAACATCTTATTCCATCTCGCTCTATCTCTAGCATCCTCCTCTGTCACACCAATTCTTTGCATGTGCTCCTTCACAACATCCATGAATCTCCTCTGTGGTTTCTGTGGGTGCTGGTCACGCCCAAAGAAAACCTTAGCACCTTCAGCTCTGTCACCTCCAGCTCGGCCTCGTGTCTTTTTGTCAGTGTCACTGTCTCCAAACCACTCGCCATGTAGACCAGGTTTCGCTACAATCTCTTCTACTCTTTCATTCTTGCTGCTATTGTAACAAATCACACCGTGACACCCATCTCTATACACTCCACTCTGCTTGCCCTTATCTTGTTCACCTCTCTTGTGTACTGTCCGTGGCTTTGGAAGGTTGACCACAGGTACTTGAACACACCCTGCTCCTCACTATTACGCCTTTCTTATTTACACACATGTATTTTATCTTGTTTTCACTGACTTTCATTCCTCTTCTCTCCAGAGTATGCCTCCACATGCATGTGTCATGTGGATCTTGGTCATTTTTTTGGCATGTTTTTATGGCCCTCGCAGTGCTTTTGTTTTTACATTTTGCAAGACACCGCTGCTGCCCAGAGTTCCACAGGAACTCAAGAGGAGACATCAGGCCAGAGCAAGAGTTAAAACAAGGAGAAGGAAATATAAATCCCCTGTTCCATCAGTCATCATGGGGAATGTGAGGTCTCTGACTAATAAGATGGAGCTGATAAAACATCAGAGGCAGTATTGGGAGGCAGGTTATTATGCATGGAGGCATGGCTGCACTCAGTGCCACCGGCTTCGTCATCTGGCTTTTTCACTGCTCGGGCCAACAGAGCGGCCAAGCTGAGCAGTTAGAGGAAAGGTGGAGGGATTGCAGTGGTTATTAATGAAAGGTGGTGTATTCCAGGATATGTTACTGTGAAGGAACATCTCTCCTCACCTGACGTTAAACTTTTAGCTGTCATATTATTTATCGCAGGAATTCTCCTCCACTATATTAACTGTTTTTTTGTACCACCATCAGCTAATGGTGCAGCAGCGTGTAACATCATACATGCAACTGTTGATGGCCTATAGTGTAAACACACAGAGGCATTGATCACCATCAGTGGTTATTTTAACCATGTCAGTCTAGACTCCACTCTGCCAACTTTCCAGCTGCATGTGGACTGTAAAACACAGGACAATGAAACGAACAGTTCTATCTATAACTTCTGTTCCCTTTCAGTCGATTCACTCGGTACAACACATAAGTATGGGACATATATACACGTCCCGCAGAGCAGCCACCGAACTGGAATCGAACCACCACCACCTTAGTGTGCAGTAGACCAAGGAGAAAGGACAGTATGAGGCACCGAAGGGGCTGTAACATCCAATCGATAAAACCAAAGCAAACCAAAGTGTGCGAGAGAAAGTTCATATCCACAGACTCAATGGGTTCAAACGGGGGCTACAAACGGCCTCCAGCACCAAAGATAAGTCCC